>NC_072450.1:30113212-30216809 GCF_027596085.1 Anoplopoma fimbria
TTCAGTGATTCATGTTTATTTATATAATTTTTTTTTTTTTTTTGCCAGGACGTTTTCCTGACCTTCCTACGACACACTGTGCAGTAGTAGCTGGTTCTGTGTCTGGTTAGTGTCTTTCTCTTTTAAACAAGATGTAGTTTGTATTACATTATAATGATTTATTATTCTGTAGGCTGCATAAATTCCAGCCATTACAGGACATCAATTCCACAGTTTTCACAATAGGAAAAGGAACAGCACGTTATGGTCAAAACTTGTTCTGTGAGGTCACAGTGACTTTGTCCTTGGACCACCAAAATTATAATAATTTCATCCTTGAGTCCAAATCGCTATTTCTTCCAAGTTTAAAGAAATTCGCTCAAGGCGTATCTGGGATATTGCTTTTCAAGAATGTGGAAGTAAGGTCACAGTGACTAACCTTTGACCACCAAAATCTAATCAGTTTACCCTTGAGACCAAGTTGACATTTCTTTCAAATAAAATAAAATCCCACTGGTGTTCCTGAGATATCGCATTCACAAGAATAGGACAGAGGGACAGATGGATGGACAAAATCCAAAGCTATCAATAGTACATGCAATCTTTATGCAGAGGCATACAAAATGTATGTATTATTTAACATTTTAGGAAATTGAGCAAGATGCATTTAGACTGTAACAGCAGTGTGGTAATTATTATTAATATTTAATGAATAAATCTCTCCTAATCTGCCACTGTCCTTTTGTTTTTTCTGAAAAAATGTATAATGGAGTTAAATCTGGAAATGACAAAACTGATAACTGATCTGTTTCTGCTGCACAATACTCCCTAAATACTCCACAATACACCTACTTGCCAGTATTCAACAACTACTTGTTACGATTCACTGATACTTCTGGTATTATTTCATTGTAAGATGATGGTGACTGTTCTTTTCATTCAGTCGTCCATCAGATTCCCATGAAAATGTAATTTCTACTAGCACTGGGATCCATATTTACATATACAAGTGTGGCCAAACATCTACAAAATATGTAGACACACACAAAAGATGTAGACACATGCTGATGATTTACCACATGTCTGAGGGACTTTCATTCAGTCTTTCTGGAATTGTTATTTGATGCAATACCCAACCACGTCAATAGGTGACAGCAGGACGTTGGGCAGCTGACGGAACTGGTTGTCTCTCTCGTCATTCCGCTACGAAGAGTTGATGCAGCAACAGCCTAACGTTGTTCTTTTTATCAGGTTAGTTTCATGTATAAGTACAAAAACACATAATAATTGTATGTAATAATATTTGTAGGCATTTGGAGGGCTTGTAAGTAAGTTTAGAGCTGTAGTCTAGCTACCTACAACATATGGTCCGCAATCATGACAGGTTTGCTTTGCCGACTTAGTATACCGGCTCCTTACTTATTTGGGCTGAACACTATAGAGCTACAGAAACCAGTTTGTTTTACACGCTTACACTTGTAAATACCTAGTTAAAGCTTGAAATTGCATACATTAATGTTAGAGAGTTAATGTAATTTTCATATTGTTATTGTTGGAATAAAGGAGGTAACTATATGGCTGTCATAACTTTGAAAATAAAATAAAGTTCTGCTACGAGGAATCAGTGCAGCAACAGCCTGTCTGCTCATTCAATCACTTTATCAGAATAACTGTTTGTATGGTTGCTTATTTGCTAATTAGAACAAAGCCAAGTACAAACTGCAGCAGTTGTTGAGACAGTTTACTCTGTAGGATCTGTAGAATGTATTGTTTTGGGAACATGAAGGATTATTCAACATTGTGTGCCAATCCATTTTGTTAAAATATTGAAAATCAGCGTCTGCCTTCTGGTTTTATAAAGAAACCAGTGTTCTTCCATTTGATAAACAAAGAGTAGCAAGGATTGCATTGATTTTCATATGATACGTTGAAAGAAAAGTTTTAATGGTAATATCTGCAGCTATCATAGAAATGTAGCTTAGAGCTTACAAGTCTGGCAGTAGAAAAGAGGCATGGTGCAAAGTGGTAACAGTAGCTGATGAATGGGGGCACTACAGCTAAGCCCTAAACTTAGTAGTACTGGTTGTTGATTCCGTTTATAGTTTCCGACGTGCGCCCAGCGCGCTCCAATTACCGCAAAAACGAAGACAGTTCAGTTTATTTTGCTGGTTTATTTTCCTTCCAATAATACACAGCCGCAATAATTCTAACTCAAAATACATGTAACAAAACAATAAACCCGAATTCCTCACTAAACTAAGATGCATTAACACACGGGGACACGGGCACAGTCGAAAAACTGTTTGCTTCCCCATCAACAACAACCTGTGATCAGGTTCAATCAGGTTAAATGCCTCACTCTGCTGACCCGAGGTCAACTGAACCACACAGCCCCCTAGTGGCACGGGGTAAAATTACACGAAAATAAAGCACATTTAATATGGCTCCTACACACCAGCCCCTAATTGCGTCTGCTAGAGCAATTACACCAACAATTTTAAATGAGCCATGAATACCAAAAAAATAAAATAAAAATTAAAATATATATGTGTATATAAAGCTCATTTTTAAATGGGAACCAATTATTCCTTAGCTTCATTAAGCAAGCATATTTTGGTTATCGGTCGTTCAATGATATTTTTTTTGGTTTTTAAACGAACCAGACGTACTAGACCTCTTTTATCAGGGAAGGTTTCCAGAACTCTTCCTAGCATCCATGACCCACGTGGTGCTGTGGAGTCTGCAACCATGACTAGGTCTCCAGGAACAAAACTCCTCTTCTCCTGGTTCCATTTTTGACGCTCCTGTAAAAGCGGGAGGTACTCACGGATCCACCTCTTCCAAAAGAGATCCGAGATGTACTGGGTTTGTTTCCATCTTCTCCTAGCATAAACATCCCTTTTGTCGAACAGTCCCGGTGGGAGAACTGGTTTTCCTTTGAGTAGCAGCAGATGGTTTGGCGTCAATGCCTCAAGGTCGTTAGGGTCCTCAGATAGCCTTGTGATGGGGCGATCGTTGAGCATAGCTTCAGCCTCACAGAGCACAGTATGGAACCCTTCGTCATCCAGGGTTTGCTGACGGAGCACCGAGCACAAAATCTTCCTGATCATCCGGATCATGCGCTCCCAAGCGCCACCGTGATGCGACCCAGCTGGAGGGTTAAAGCTCCACTTGATTCCTCTCTTGGACAAGGCTCTTTCAATGCGGTCGTGATTCAAAGAGGCTAAGGCTTCTCGCAGCTCTCTTTCTGCACTGACAAAGTTGGTGCCATTGTCGGATCTTAAGTGCGAGACTTGTCCTCTTCGACAGATGAATCTACGCAATGCGTTGATGCACGAGTCTGTGTCGAGAGAATAGGCCACTTCCAGGTGCACAGCCCTGCTGGTCATACAAGTGAAAACCACTCCATATCTTTTCACGATGCTACGGCCTCTTCTCACGTCAACTGGCCCAAAGTAATCTACGCCAACGTTAGTAAATGGTGGTAGATCAGGGACCACTCTCTCTTCTGGCAGGTCTGCCATTTTTTGCTCACCGGCCTTTCCACCATGGAGCTTACAGATGAGGCATCTGGATATGATCCTCCTCACTGCAGTAGGTCCACTCGTTATCCAGTATTTTCTCCTTGCAGCAGAAAGAACATGATTTCTGCCTCCATGTCCGAGCTGTAGATGGATATGACGGAGGATAAGGTCGGAGATGTGTTGGTCTTTTGACAAGATGAGGGGATGTTTAATGTCCTCAGGGATTGCTGCCTTATTCAGCCGTCCCCCAACTCGTAGAAGTCCTCCATCTAAAACTGGATCCAATCTGAAGATGCTGCTACTTCTTGGCACTTGTGGCTTGCCAGAGGTTAGTGCAGCAAATTCGGTTGGGAATCTCTCTTGCTGGCAAAAGCGATTATGGAGGCCTCAGCCTCCAAGAGATCTTCCAGCGTCACTTTCTGATTCCCAAGTGATGTTGAGAAAGCTTGCATCTCCTTTTGCACATCCAACCTTGCTGCTCTAGTAGCACTGGTGCTTGCAAGCTCCAACTCCTTTCTCTTCTTACTCAGTTTGAGCAAAGTTCCTTTCAGCTTTATAAGCCATACAACTGCAACCTTTAATCTTTGCCAATCAGAGAAATGGGTCATCAGTTCTGATGTGGCATTGGTGTCAACAAGTACTGCATTGACCGTCAGACTTCTCTTTACTTCTGGGTCATCGACAGCGACACTTGTATCCACAGGGAATGTTGGCCACGTTTCTTCAGGTTCCCGTAGGAATTCTGGGCCTTCCATCCATCTTTGCTTCACAAGATCTTCTGCTTTCAATCCACGTGAAGCATCATCAGCAGGGTTCAGGGATGTGGGAATGTATCTCCACTGTTCAACTTCAGAGTTGTCCCTGATGGTGGTTACCCTGTTTGCGACGAAGGTTTGAAATCGTCGGTCCTCGTTTCTTATATACTTAAGAACTGATGTGCTGTCAGTCCAAAAGCAGGCCCTCTTCAGTGGAAGCTGGAGCTCTGCTTGAAGCATCTTGTCCACTCTTACTGCAACAACGGCAGCGGTGAGTTCTAAACGGGGAATTGTGACCGGCTTTAGGGGAGCTACTCTGGCTTTGCCAAATAGGAAAGCAACATGAACCCGTTCATCCATGTTCTGCATCCTCAGGTAAGTAGCCGTCCCATATCCGTTCTCGCTTGCGTCGGCGAAGTGATGTAGTTGTGCGCTGACAGTCCTCCCAAATCCTTCAGGCTTAACACATCTGTGGATCTTGAAATATGCCACCTTCTCAAGATCCATCAGCCATTTTTTCCACTTCTGCTGGAAAGCTGGAGGTATTGGATCGTCCCAATCACACTTCATCCTGCATAACTCCTGCAACAGCAGCTTGGCGGGGAGTACAAAAGGTGCTAGGAATCCCAATGGATCGTAGACGGAACTGATGATGGATAGCATGCCTCGCTTGGTTGGCGGCTTCTCCTTGACTTTCAGCTTGAATTTGAAAGTGTCCGTCTCGATACACCACTGCAAACCCAAAGCTCTGTCCAACGGCAGCTTATCCCTGTCCAGATCAAGCTCATGCAGGTTCTTGGACTTGAGATCCTCTGGGAGGCTTTGAAGCACTTCCCGACTATTACTAATCCACTGAGTGAGGGTAAAACCTCCTTTTCTGCAAACGGTTGTAAGGTTCTTAACCATGGTGACTGCGTTTTCCTCAGAGGGCAGACTCTTCAGCAAATCATCCATGTAGAAGTTTCGGTTGACCGTTTCGATCACTTCTAAAGGAAAGTGGGCCTGGTTGTCTTCAGCAGTCTTTCTAAGAGCAAGGCAGGCAACACTTGGTGATGAAACTGCTCCAAATAAATGGACAGTCATTCGATGCTCTACAAGATCTTGTTCCAGGTTACCTTGAGGCCACCATAAGAATCTTAAGAAGTCTCGGTGTTCCTCTGCCACCTTAACTTGGTGGAACATAGCCTTTATGTCTGCCATTATCGCCACTTGTTCCTGTCTGAATCTCATAAGAACTCCAACTAACGAGCTGGTGAGGTTCGGTCCTTGCAAGAGCTGACTGTTGAGAGAGATCCCTTTGTACTCTGCTCCACAGTCAAACACCACTCGTAACTTTCCCTTCCGTGGATGGTACACACCATGGTGCGGGATATACCACACCTTCCCTGTTGGTGCTTCTAACTGATGCTGCGGCACTTCTTCGGCGTAGCCATTGCTAATGACATCAGCAAGAAAGTTTTTGTACTCCTCATGAAAGCTTACGTCTTTCTGAAGTCGTCTTCTCAGACCACGGACACGTTGCACGGCAACCCTGAGGTTGTTCGGCATCAAAACATCTTTCCCTTTGAAAGGCAATTGAAATGTGTAGTGTCCGTTTTGGAGCTGAGCAGAGCTTTCCATTTTCTCCATAAACTTCTTTTCTTCTCTTGACATTTCTTCCTGTTCTGCAGAAGCTCGGTCATTGAAGTCATAGTTATATTGGCTAATTAACAGTTCTTCAATATGGTCAATGGCAATTCTATTTGCACAAAATGAAGGGTGGTCACTTCCACAGTCGTCACTTCCCCTAACGGGCCATTTATTACCCACCCCAGTAGGGTTCTGATCGCGTAGGGTCCATCTTCACCTTCACGACTGTTAATGACCTCCCAAGGCTCCATCAACTTGGAGGCGTTTGTGCCAATTAACAGATCCACGTCAGCGTTTATGTGTTGAATGTTTACATTGTCTAAATAATGCCATTTTCTCAGCTCCCTTTCACTGATTATGTTGGCTGTAGAGACGGGCATTTCTTTCTGGGTAAACACTTTGGGAAGTGGATAGAAGCTCTCACCAGACAATCCGGAAATCTCCAGACTGTCAACGATAGAACTTTCTATTGAGTTGTTATGGCCCAAGGTGCGGATATGAATTTTGAATTTGCGTCCTTCCATGTTCAACCTGTCGACAAGCTTCCTGGTGCAGAAAGTTCCTGTACTCCCTGGGTCCAGAAAAGCGTAGGTTTCAATAACCCTGTTTCCCTTTGCGCACTTCACCTTAACAGGCAAAATGGGAAGAATACCATTGCAGTGGCCAGCCCCTGTAAGACCACAAGCGGAGGATGTTGTGCGGCTCTCAGATGTTTTTGACCGCTCACTGTTCTTCTCATCCTTTGAAGAAACCCTTTCTTTCTCTTCAATGTGCAAAACACTGGGGTGCGTTCGGTTGCACTTTTTGCAAGTGATGCGCCTGTCGCAATTCCTGCTCAAGTGTCCTGTGCACAAACAACTGAAACACAGACCTTTCTCCTTTAGATAGTCCAGTTTCTCCCTGTGTGGTTTTCTTCCCAGTTTAAAACATTGATCTAAAACATGACCACCAGCAGCACAATACTGGCAGAAGACAGAAGTAGTTTTAGTGAAGGTGGTCACTTTGCCGAGAGCCTTTTCCCTCTGGTCACCATCTGGTCTGCTGCATCCGTCCTCATTCCTGTGAGTGTCTGCTTTATATCCATCCTCAATGACCACCTGTGTTGCAAAGCTGTTTCTTCTCAGCTGTGGCGTCACCTGTATCTTGCTCACTTTTGTAGCTCCTTTGAGCACAGGTGAAGTGTCCTGTATATCACCAAAGACTGGATCTGAAATGATTCTGACCTGGCACTCAATGAACTTGACAAGGTCTGAGAATCGTGCCCTTCGACCAGTTTTCTCCAGTACGTCACATGCCTTTGCTCTCCACTTGTCTCTTAGTTTATACGGAAGCTTCTGACTAAGAATCTTCATGTTCGCTGGCATGTTAAGTTCCTCCAAATATTGAAGATCTTCCATAGCGTTGGAACACTCACGGAGGAAAAGCCCATAAGCTTTGAGCGCTTTGGTGTCTTCAGCTTTGATGCTTGTCCATCCTGTGACCTTTTCCATGTAGGCCGCTGTTATTTTGAACTCATTTCCAAAGTGCTCCTTTAGTAACCTTTTAGCGACAGCAAATCCTTTGTCTGCAGTCATGTGAAGGCAGCTGCGTACAATATCTCTAGGCTGCCCCCTAGTGAATTGTTCGAGATAGTACAAACAGTCTCCTTTACAGCCAGTCTTTGCTTCCACGCAGTGCTCAAATGCCCTCATAAATGTGTTGAACTGCAAAGGGTCTCCATCATAAGTTGGAATTTCTCTGCGCGGCAGCAGATGTGATGTTTGCATTTGAACAAGGAGAGCAGTTATGTCATTCTGTTGTTGCAGCAGATTGTAAAGACCTGCTGTCTGATTTTGGTCTTGCAGGGGTTGCTGCACTTGTTGGCCTAGAGTGGGTTGAAAGCTTTGACTGAATGTTGGCATTGATTGCAAGTGAGGCAGTTGAGAGCCATGACTGACAGTTGGCTGTGGTTGTGATGCAAAATGCATGGACAAAGATGCTGAAACGATTGAAGTTTCAGCATTGCATTGTTGTGGTAAAGATTCACGCTGCTGTGCGGGTGGAGCCACATATATTGAGGCCTGTGGATTGAGAGAGGTGAGCTTAGATCTAGCCCCTTTTCTGAAGTAGGAAGCCATTCCATCAGATTGCCTTGAATGGATGCCGCTCCCCATCTGTAGCACTGCTAGCTTAGCAGAAGTGGCAGCTATCTCAGTGTCCAGCTCAAGCTTCTCCCTTTTTCTCCTCCAGAGAAGCTTTCTCCTCCTCCAAAGCATGTTTAGCCTTTAAAGCAGCAGCTCGGGCCAAGAGTGCGGCCTGTTCCGCCTCTGCCCTGCGTCTGGCTGATGAAGTGGAGAATCTGCTACTTGACGATCTGTTTGAGCCATGGTGCCTTGACTGCACATTTGAAATGCTGTCTTGAGGTCCAATCTCATTTTCACTTTGGACAGTTTGAGATTGTTCAGTTTGACCCAGCAAATCATCATTAACCTCATCATGTTAATTTACCCACACGTTTTTCAGTTACAGATTTTACCTCTGCACCCGCAAGCTCAGTCTCAAGGCCCAGTTGGCCTGTTCCCTCTTCAGCCATAATGACGACAAAGTCAGTTGGCTTTATTAGTCCGCAAAATAGTTTGTGTTGCGCAAACAACTCGTCTCGACGAGAAAGTTATTTTTAGTCGGTTGCGAGTCTGCTACCAATGCATTGGGTTTACGCGAATGTGTGCACACAAATTACCATGGCCATTCATATCAGCGCTGATCCACACATACCCCAATCGAGCGTTGGCCGGCTTTGATGAATGATGTCCCGGTGAGATGATGCTGTCGCTGACCCGTAGCTCACTCCGGTAGCTCCAGCTCCGTTAGCGATCGGCAACTCCAAACACAGGGGCGGCTGGCCCATAGTGGGCGATAGTGCACCGCCCTCCCTCACATCCGTGGTTTCCAAAGAAGACGTTATCCACAATGTAACAAGTCGGTGTCCTCTTGGTGAACGTTCTCCAAATCGAAGCAGTTTTTCGACCTAAATGTATTGACTAAGCCCTAAACTTAGTAGTACTGGTTGTTGATTCCGTTTATAGTTTCCGACGTGCGCCCAGCGCGCTCCAATTACCGCAAAAACGAAGACAGTTCAGTTTATTTTGCTGGTTTATTTTCCTTCCAATAATACACAGCCGCAATAATTCTAACTCAAAATACATGTAACAAAACAATAAACCCGAATTCCTCACTAAACTAAGATGCATTAACACACGGGGACACGGGCACACGGGCACAGTCGAAAAACTGTTTGCTTCCCCATCAACAACCACCTGTGATCAGGTTCAATCAGGTTAAATGCCTCACTCTGCTGACCCGAGGTCAACTGAACCACACAGCCCCCTAGTGGCACGGGGTAAAATTACACAAAAATAAAGCACATTTAATATGGCTCCTACAGTGCGACATTACCAGTGTTGGGCAAGATATTAAGGAAGTGAATTATATTGTATGAAAAGAGATGCTTTATACTGTATGAAAAGTATTTCCTTTCGTGCATAAAATCCCTGCAGCATCTGAAGGTAGCAGATATCATGTAGAGGGCAGAGCCATTACTTACGGCCTTTCAATGTGCTTACCTTCATTAAATTGCCTGAAAACAACACCAGGTTGCTATAATATAATAAATAAATATCGGATTGGTCGATTAAATCAATATATTCTTCCTATTAGTATTGGAGAATTTAAAGCAAGACTGATGCACAGTCAAAACTGCCAAATTTCTAATCCTATTTTCTTGACTCCCATCTTGGAGAAGATCAAATGGGGCACTTGTTGTGGCATCCGGGGCTGTAACTAAGCAGCAAGAAGGAAAAAGTTAGGAGTGTGTAGCAGACAGACATGGCGCATAAACCATAAGGTCGTGAGTGTAGAATGTGAAAGACCCTTCTGTCTTGGCTCTGCAGGAAGCAAAGATTAACTGGAAACTGATATCGCAGGGAAATGTGTCATCGTCCTGTTCAGCGTACCAGAGCTCAAAGACTTTCCACTTGTATAGGTTATGAGTTCTGGTTCCGGCTTTTTTGATTTCCACTATGTTGTTGCACAAGGACAGGGGCCATGGCTTCCCTGACAAAAGAGACTTAAGGTCCGCAAACCATGTTTGATGGACCACCTGGGGCGACTGTGACTCAGCGGTTTGATCCCTGGCTCCGGCACTCCATGTCGATGTGTCCTTGGGCAAGACACTTAACCCCAAATTGCTCCTGCAGGCTGTTCCTGCGGTGTGTGAATGTGAATTAATCTTAACTAGTGTCCTGATGGGCAGGTGGTACCTTAGTAGCCCCTGCCATCAGTGTATGAATGGGTGTGAATGAGTAAATGATATGTAGTGTAAAAGCGCTTTGAGTGGTCGGAAGACTAGAAAAGCGCTATACAAGTACAGTTCATTTACTATTTCTTTCTCTTTATAGGATTCTAAGAACTGATAAAATTCCACCTGATCATTTTTATACATTGATTAATTAGATTAATCATTTAGATTAAGTTCAAGAGCCAGCAGAAAGTTGTGAGTGAGTGTAGGTTTCCACTTGACAGTGTCACTTGATTCAAGTAGGTAAAAGAGGTAATGAAAATGAATGCAACAGAATATTTAAATTACATTGTCCTTATCGTCAGGAGAAGTCTATTTTCAGGTAATCTGCACTGACTCATTTAATCAGCTTTAAAGAAAAAACAACAGATTTAATGAGATGTTTCAAAGAATACAGAGGTAATCGGTCATCTGTGGAACAAATCCAAACAAATAACCATCCATCTTTTGTTGTATGTGGGGAGAAAGCTGGCTGCATCAAATTGAAAACCAAAGCCACTGAAGCGAGACCCAGGTTTTTGTCAGATTGTCTTAGGCCATACAATCTGTGGTTCCTGTCAACTTTAATTCAAGTTTGTTGAAAAGCGCTTTGACCCTGTATCAGAGTGATAAAGAATTATAGAACAAATGTGTAACAAAACTTGAAATATCCTGTGTATTACTGACCGAGAAGTTAGCTGTATGAATCCTTAAAGTTGTAAATCATCAGTCACAACATAGCATGGGATAGAATATATTATATATTTGTTCCTGTGGGTTAATGAATACATTAATTTGAATAAAATAAAATAAAATAAAATGTATTTTGTCTAGCCCAAAATCACAAATTTGCCTCTTACCTACGGGAGATTACCAGAGTAGGGATCCTTCTCCCAGGATGGACAGAAATGCAATAGATGTCATGTGTACAGAATGAACTACATAACAGAGTTACAACTCATTCAATGCATATGACATAAATAGTTAATACAATTAGAGTAGTGAGTTCTAAATTAGAGTTACAGAAAATTATGGAAAAATTAAGACATCTAATTATAACAGCAGCAATGGATATAGTAGAATAATAACAATGATAAGAGCAGTAATGGTATAGGGAATAGTAATAGTAATGTGACTAATAACAATAGTGGTAGTAGCAGTGGGTGTCAGCAGGGCCATAGCAGGAGGCACGACCACAGTCCAGATATAACTACGATTCATGGAAACCTATGAGGCGAGAAAGCACAAAAACTCTGGGGAAGATCAAAGTAAGTAATGTGCATAAATGGGACATTAATTCATAAAACAGGAGAGAGAGAGAGAGAGAGAGAGAGAGAGAGAGAGTAGAGAGGAGCTCAGTGTATCCGAGGTAGTTTTCCAGCAGTTTAGGCTTACAGCTGCATATCTAGGTGCTAGACTAAGGCAAGACTGAACCAGCCCTAACTATAAGCGCTATCAAAAAGGAAAGTCTTAAGCCTACTCTTAAAAGTGGTGAGTCCCCCTCAGACTGAAACTCTAAGTTTGTTCCACAGAAGAGGAGCTTGATAACTGAAGGCTCTGGCTCCCGTCTTACTTTTTGATCCTCTAGGAACAACAAGTGACCCTGAATTGAGGGAGATAAGACGGTGCCTGGCCAATTAGAGCTTTGTAGGTGAGAAGAAGAATTTAAAATTATATTCTTGATTTAACAGGGAGCCAGTGCAGAGAAGCTAATACCGGAGTAATATGATCTCTTTTCTTAGTTTTTGTTAGTACACCTGCCACAGCATTCTGGATCAATTCGAGAGATTTAAGAGACTTATTAGAGCAGCCTGATATTAAGGAATTGCAGTAATCTAGTCTAGAAGTGAAAAATGCATGAAAATGTTTGCATCGTTTTGAGACAGGATTTGCCGGATTTTCAAAATGATACATAGGTGAAAAAAGGCAGAAGTTTAAGGACATATCCTGATCAAAGATAACGCTGAGGTTCTTTACGGTAATGCTGGATACCAGGGCAATCTAGAGAAATTATATCATTAGATAACTGATTTTGGAGGTGTTCTGGGCCTAGTAGAATAACTTCAGTTTTGTCTGAGTTTAACATCAAGAAATTGCAGGTCATCCAGGTTTTTATGTCCTTAAGACATGCATGAAGTTTAGCAAACTAGTTGGTTTCGTCTGGCTTGATATATTTAATTGGGTATCATCTGCCTAACAATGAAAGTTTATGAAGTGTTTTCTGATTATGTTCCCTAAAGGAAGCATATATAAGGTGAATCCAATTGGTCCAAGCACAGACCCTTCTGGAACTCCGTGACTGACTTTCGTTTTCATTGAGGTTTCATTGTTTAAATATACAAACGGATAGCAATCTGATAAATATGACTTAAACCAGCTAAGTGCGGTTCCTTTAATGCCAATTAGATGCTCCAGTCTCTGTAATAAGATTTGATGGTCAATGGTATCAAATGCAGCACTAAGGTCTAACAAGACAATTACAGGGACAAGTCCTTTGTCTGATGCATTAGAAGGTAATTTGTCATTTTCACCTGTGCTGTTTCTGTGCTATGATGCACTCTAAATCCTGACTGAAAATCCTCAAATAAACTATTGTTAAGTAGAAAGTCACACAACTGATTTGGGAATGCTTTCTCAAGGATCTTAGAGAGGAACGGAAGGTTAGATATAGGTCTATAGTTAGCCAACACCTCTGGATCAAGAGTGGGTTTCTTAAGAAGAGGTTTAATTACAGCTACTTTGAAAGACTGTGGTACATAGCCCATTAGTAAAGACAGATTGAACTAAAGGAATTGCTAAAACTTCCTTAAGCAGCCTAGTCGGGATCGGGTCTAAGAGACAGGTAAAAGTTTTGGATGTAGAAATTGTTGAAGTCAATTAGTAAACGATGGGAGAAAAGCCATCTAAATATAATCGGGTTCTACAGCAGTTTGTAAGGTAACTCTATTTGAGGATAAATGATAGTTGAGGACATGAAAATATTAATGTTGTCTCTAATAGTTAGAATCTTATCATTAAAGTAGTTCATGAAGTCACTACTACTGAGGTTTATAGGAATACACGGCTCAACAGAGCTGTGACTCTCTGTCAGCCTGGCTACAGTGCCGAAGAGAAAATGAATGCTGAATCATAGGCTGCTCTGGCATTAGATGGCCTTCTTAAATATTTTAAGACTGTCTTGAACTTTCTTTCTTTTATTATCTGCTTTTTTAGAGGGGCAATAGAGTCTAGTGTCATTCGCAGTGAGCCTGTAGCACTATCGTCAAGATGCTCAATCTGGGACGGACTAAAGTTAGTATAGGAGTCCTTTGTTATATTACGTTATGGTATTGAACTAAATGCAGATGGATTCGCTCAAAAGTTATTAGGTAATGGTCTGATAAAAGAGGGTTCTGTGGAAAGACTAATTCATTTTCTATTTTAATAGCATATGCCAGAAGAAGGTCGAGGGTGTGGTTAAAACAGGTTTCTGTACAATCTGACAGAAGCCAATTTAATCTAATAATGAAATAAACATAGTACTAAGGCTATCATTATCAACATCCACATGAATATTAAAACCACCTACAATAATTACTTTATCTGTTTAAAGGAGTAAACTTGATAAGAACTTTGAAAATTCCAATAGGAATTCAGAATATGGACCTGGGGCGCGGTACACTATAACAAATAGAATTGACTGTAATGCTTTCCAGGTCGGGTTTGAAAGATTAAGAACAAGCTTTCAAAAAAATTATAATTTAATTTAGGTTTAGGGTTGATTAATAGGCTTGAGTCAAAGATGGCTGCTACTCCACCTCCTCGGCCTGTGCCTCGAGGAATGTGAGTATTAATATGACTTAATATGATATATTCTTAATGACACAGCCAGGTTTCAGTAAAACAAAATAAATCAATATGATTATATGATATTAAATCATTTACTAGTACAGCGACAGAGATCTAAAAGATCTAGAGATTTAAGAGTCCACATTTAATTTTCCTATTTTGTTGCACTGTTGAGTTGGTGGTCTTAACTTTTATTAGGTTAATTTGTTGACCCCTCTTCTTTTACTTTTGATATAATTAATTGAAGTGGCAGTGGGGCAGACACAGTCTCTATAGGGTTTTGGGTGGGTAACTGGGTGGGTAACTGCTCTAATTGAAGCACAGAGAAGTGTGTTAGACTGCTACTCTGCTTCCTTGTCTGAACTCTGGGTTGTCATGGATTAGGTCCACTAATAAACTGGGTCAGATTTCTGGAGATCCGCTCCATCCAAAGTGGGAAGAATGCCGTCTCTCCTAATCAGACCAGGTTTTTCCCAAGAAAGTCTGCCAATTATCTACAAAGCCCACATTGTATGCTGGACACCACCTCAACAGCCAGCGGCAGAATGAAGACATGCGGCTATACATCTCATCATTGATCAGGTTGGGGATATATGTATATCTTAATTTCTTATTTGTTCAAAGGCCTAGAGTAGTGATTTTTTGGCATGGGGAAACCCATACATATAACCAATATAAAGCTGTAAATGTTATTTATGAATATATGCTGAGAGCCATGGGGATCACTAAGCTCCTTTTTGTTGTTTTTGCCCATCTGTTATGTGTTTGTTCTAAAGATGCAGGTGACATATCACACCATCTGGCATTATTAGTTCCCAGCACTCTGGTAACAGCTTTTTTTCATATAACATTCACACATGTGGTACACACAATAAAAATAAATAAGACAAAAAGCAGTCAATTAAAAATATAAGTAGAAAGTTCAGCAAATGCAACATAGACAGTACAATAACAGGTACCTTAACATCCTTAAGCCTCCTTTCTTGAACACTCTCCATGACCTTTGGTGTGGTCAAGCCCACAGCCAGAACCAGATTGTATTACCTCCCTAAAAAAATTCCTGTAGAGCTAGACTGACACAAAGATAATCAATATACAAAGTTGCGCCTGCACTTGTAAATCTAAGCACTGACCAGTTTTTTCTCCAGGTATTATCCACAACCTCAACTGGATGTTGAAAAATTGCCAATCTGGCTCCAGGTGCAGAAAAGGAGAAGGTATTAGAATTATATTTTTTGTTATACTAATTCTTCAAGGGAGGGTAGTCTCTTGCAAAGAGCATCATTTTTTTCAACCAGCTATCAGTTGCTCAAACCTTTGTGCTTTACCATGCATCATGTTAAATGCGTAGTGATCATTGTATACTCCTTTACCGATTGGAAAACAAATTTGGCATCTCTGGCCTGGTTCCCACGTGGTTACCACATTACCTATCCGAAAAAACACATTTGTTAGGCCATCAATGTGCTGGTACTGGAAGTATTCAAATTAGTCAGAATGCTGCAGCTAGAATCCTACTCAGAGCTATAACATTTTACCACATTACATACATTTGAATTTCCCTTCCTTGGCTCCTAATCCATGTCAGATCAGATTTACAAAACTGCAAATGTGCAATCCCCTTCATACCCATCTGATCTTCATAAACTTACTTCAATCAAGATTTTCTAATCTCAGAACAGAGGGCCGCTGTCTGCTCCGAGAGTTAAAAATAAGTCAAAAGGCCACAAGGCCTTCTTCTATAGTGTCCCCTTCCTTTGGAATAATCTCCCTTTGGACATCACACAGTCTGATTCTGTGGCGGGTTGGTCTCAGCCTTAATGTATAATATAAGCGTACTAACAATATTTAGGGCCAGAGCACTGACGTCAGTCCCCTATTGAAACTGTAATGTTTTTTTATTAGGGCCCGACCACCCATAACGCCGGGCGAGCGAAGGCCCTATCAAAACTGTCATGTTTCATCTTATTATTATTATTATTCTGCCAAATGAATTGGTCCTTTGGGGCTTTATCAAAATCAAAAACTCACCAAAGATGGTATTCATATCAGGACTATTAAAAAAAAAGATAATTTAGGGGATTGAGAATGAAATAATGGCTCTATAGCGTCCCCTAGAGTTGATATAAAGGCCACACTCCTCACCCTGTATGTTCTTAAAATTCAACAAAGTTCCATTGCTTACAAAAAAGTTAATGAGAAAGCTTTACTTTAGATGGAATGAGCGTTGATCTGTGGGATTCCCCATTAAACAACAAGCTGATAAAGCTCCACTGGACTTGCTCAAATCTGTCCCAAACTTGAGAACAATCTAAAGCTTGGTTATAAAAAGTTATGAAAGTCATGGCCAGAGGATGTCGACAAACCCATTTCCTGTCATAGCCACCTACTGGGGTGCGATGTACGATGGTCGCAGAGATTTTTGGCCGCGTCGGCCGGCATTCTGCCAGCACCCGATGTGCACAGAGCGCGAGGGCCCGCTCATCGCTGCTTGCAGCTTTAATTTTATATAACTTTTTGCTTACAGACAAGTTATATAAGACACTGCTAGTATTTGAGAATTTGTATGCCTCTAACTCAGATGACGTGGGTTTCTTTTTAACAGTTGCTTCACCCAGAACAAATACGCCATCATACTTTCGGGGTGATTTAAATTGTCGTTTTATATGCAGCCTTAGAAGATGCATTCAATTCGGTACAAAATGCTGGAAGGTGTGAAGAGCTCATTGCACTTGGATACTTTAATTGCCCTTTGTGCCATTATCATGACTAACTTTAAATCATTTGTCTTATTTGACTTTCTATATTTTGACTTTGTTTTAAACCAATTGAATCAATTGTTCCTTAATTCTGCATGTCAAAGATGAAGAGAAACAGAAATGATTATCAAATAATGTTTATATTATTGTTGTTTGTTTAATTCCTGCTTGCCACTAAGCTAGTTACTATTGCTAGCTAAAGCAAATACAAGTATAACATCACAATCCTGTTTCATACAGCTTACAGTGTGTATCTTAAAGATCGGAACACACATAGACATTTATGAAGTAGTCATGTGACCTGATACCACACCCACCACAGATAGTGAAAACGTACTGTAACGGACTGGGTGACACGTAATGTTCAACTGTTATGTTATGAGTGTTATTGTGTTACAAAAAGAAGTTAAGAGTAATAGTTATGGCATTTACTGAGTTCAGGAGGTCAGTGAAGGTCTCATGACCTGTATAGCTGTCAAACCTGTCAATCATTCTAGCTTCCTATGGGGGTTAAGTGGCACAAGAGAGCATACCTGGGATTGGCAGATGTAGTTAGGTGGGATGTCTGTGTGTTGTCCTGCTTACCTGAGAAGAGCGAGTTGGTTTGCTGGATCGTTCTGTCATGCCGGTTAAGACTGTGTTTAAGCGGTGTTATATCTGTTGTTTTGGCGTAGGCTACGGCCCACAGTAGCCTGTGTACTGTCCACTAATTAATTGAAATAAGCAAGGTAACGTCTCGTAGCTTTCCTTACCAAGGGTCGCTACAGTACCTATGGTGTTGCCTAGTTTAAAGTTCAACTATCTTTCCATCTTACCTTGGCTGTTAGTTGTTTCTACAGTGACAATTTGATGCTAACTTGTCAGTATGGGGATGCAGCTAAATAACATTTATATTCTTCACAAACTGATTCTGAGTTGTATGTGTTGGTCTGCATTCTAATAAGTCAGCATGAGTTATTCTAATCACCCAAATAAATATCATATTTGATTGACAATAATACACAATATCAATTGTTTGTAGCTACACTATGCAGTTTAATGGCGTAACTAAAACTAGACGAGTCTCCACTGTCAGAAGAAGAAATAATAGATTAATATATGAAAACTTGTGATGATATTGTTATAAACACATTATTAAAAGCAGACCCCAACACATTATAGACCAGTCGATTATAAAAATGCTCAGATATTTACTGAAATTCATGTATTTATTCACCGCTTCCTGTCAAGGGTCGTGGGGGGGCTGGAGCCGATCCCAGCTGTCATTTGGAGAAGGCAGAGTACCCTGGACAGGTTGCCAGACTATCACAGGGCTGACATACACAGACAGACAACCTTTCACGCTCACATTCACACCTACGGACAATTTAGAGTCGTCAGTAAGCATGTCTTTGGACTGTTGGAGGAAGCCGGAGAACCCGGAGAGCACCCACGCAGACACAGGGAGAACATGCAAACTCCACATAGAAGGCCGTCTAGCCTGGGAATTTAACCCGGGCGCCTCTTACTGTGAGTTGACAGTGCTAGCCACCACACCACCGTGCAGCCCTATTTACTGAAATGTAGATATAAGATGATACACACTCCAACTTCATGTGTGGACAGGAAGTTAAAAGACAAAACAGTTGAGTAATGGGAGCACTTCCTAAACTCATTTTAGTAAAGGAAATCCAGTGAGGTCGTCATGGTGAAGAGTGTGTTTCACATTCATGTTGATTAATATTCACTGTCCTTGACATTTAAATAAATACAAAATATGCAACACTATAACACTACGGTGGCAACGTAGTCTTCTATCAGCAGACCGAAATATATGTATGAACACACAGGTTGTTGAGACACTTCATACGTGACACTCTTTTTCAATTACTCTCGCCACCTAAAGCAAACACAGAAACACAAACACACACACACACACACACACACACAGTGGCAGCCAAGCGTAGCCTGGCCGAGGCAGAGGAGATTATGATGGCGAATTGTATCTCAGACTTTTCTGTAAACCCCTGAAGCAGAGCTGGAATGGAAACAGAATAGAAAATAGAGACAGAAAACAAGGTGGACCAGAGGGAAAGGACAAAAAACAATAACAATTAAATATCCATCCATATATCTGTGCCTGGTGGCACATATCAGTGAGAATAATAAATCTTCTGTGTGCGTGTGTGTGTGTAAAGTCCTATCCGTATAGTGATACATACACCTCAGTGTATGAGTTTGTGTGTGGTTCAGCTATTAAAGTGGATGAACTGTGAACTGTGATGATGAGCTTGAAGACGCTACTCTGAATGAAAACAAGAAAAGAAAAGCAGGAAGAGAATGATGGAGAAAGGTGTCAAAATGTTTGCAACAATGAAGATATGACAAAGAAAACCAATGACAGTATCCTCTAGGTTTCAGCATTCTTTCATAGTTGTCCCAGCAATGAGTGTGATATCAAGCAGCTACGATGTGGCCTGTGTGTGACCTAATATATGCTGCAGCCTGCAACTGCACACAGATTGGTGTCGGCTCTCTGTGTGAACTATTCCAGTGCTGTTTGTGTGATATGTATGTGATACATACAGTATATTCTCTCAGGCTACTATGTAGATAATCTTTCCTACCAGTATATTTAATTTATTATTTATTTTCATCTTTGTGGGGATGAACTTCATCCTAGATTTGCACTCCTTAAGTTTAACTTAAAGGGTCCACTATGTTTACCAGCTAGTCTCTTACCCGTCTCTGCTGAGCAGGCAGTGTAAACAAAGTTCCTGAGAGTGATAACACTTATCCAAAACAGTAATGTTGTGGAATGTAAAACCCAAAGTATGAGTTTGTGTCACAGTCACGCCTGTTTATGAGAGGCCGTTTAGGCCATAATTCATACGTGGTCTTACATACAATGACATAATCTCACACAAACACTATACTCTTTCACACACATTACCATACCTTCTTAAATGTACTGTCATACTCTCCTTTATTTACTGTCATACTCTCATACATAAATGACTATTCTCTCTAACACACAAAAACACTCTCTTAAATGCACCATCATACTCTAATACACACACTACTATTCTCTTTTATAGTTGTGTGTGAGAGAGTATAGTAGTGTGTGTGGGAGAGTATAGTAGTGTGTGTGAGAGAGTATAGTAGTGTGTGTGTGGGAGAGTATAGTAGTGTGTGTGGGAGAGTATAGTAGTGTGTGTGGAGAGTATAGTTGTGTGTGTGGGGAGAGTATAGTTGTGTGTGTGGGAGAGTATAGTTGTGTGTGTGGGAGAGTATAGTTGTGTGTGTGGGAGAGTATAGTTGTGTGTGTGGGAGAGTATAGTTGTGTGTGTGAGAGTATAGTTGTGTGTGTGGGAGAGTATAGTTGTGTGTGTGGGAGAGTATAGTTGTGTGTGTGGGAGAGTATAGTAGTGTGTGTGGGAGAGTATAGTTGTGTGTGTGGGAGTATAGTTGTGTGTGTGGGAGAGTATAGTTGTGTGTGTGGGAGAGTATAGTGTGTGTGTGTGAGAGTATAGTTGTGTGTGTGGGAGAGTATAGTAGTGTGTGTGAGAGAGTATAGTAGTGTGTGTGAGAGTATAGTAGTGTGTGTGGGAGAGTAGTGTGTGGGAGAGTATAGTTGTGTGTGTGGGAGAGTATAGTAGTGTGTGTGAGAGAGTATAGTTGTGTGTGTGGGAGAGTATAGTTGTGTGTGTGGGAGAGTATAGTTGTGTGTGTGGGAGAGTATAGTTGTGTGTGTGGGAGAGTATAGTTGTGTGTGTGGGAGAGTATAGTTGTGTGTGTGGGAGAGTATAGTTGTGTGTGTGGGAGAGTATAGTTGTGTGTGTGGGAGAGTATAGTTGTGTGTGTGAGAGAGTATAGTTGTGTGTGTGGAGAGTATAGTTGTGTGTGTGGGAGGGTATAGTTGTGTGTGGGAGAGTATAGTTGTGTGTGTGAGAGAGTATAGTAGTGTGTGTGGGAGAGTATAGTTGTGTGTGTGGGAGAGTAGTATAGTAGTGTGTGTGAGAGAGTATAGTAGTGTGTGTGGGAGAGTATAGTATGTGTGTGAGTATAGTTGTGTGTGTGTTGTGAGAGTATAGTTGTGTGTGTGGGAGAGTATAGTAGTGTGTGTGAGAGAGTATAGTTGTGTGTGTGAGGAGTATAGTTGTGTGTGTGGGAGAGTATAGTTGTGTGTGTGGGAGAGTATAGTAGTGTGTGTGAGAGAGTATAGTTGTGTGTGTGAGAGAGTATAGTTGTGTGTGTGAGAGAGTATAGTTGTGTGTGTGGGAGAGTATAGTTGTGTGTGGGAGAGTATAGTTGTGTGTGTGGAGAGTATAGTTATGTGTGTGTGTGAGAGTATAGTTGTGTGTGTGAGAGAGTATAGTAGTGTGTGTGGGAGAGTATAGTTGTGTGTGTGAGAGAGTATAGTTGTGTGTGTGAGAGAGTATAGTAGTGTATATAGTTGTGTGTGTGGGAGAGTATAGTTGTGTGTGTGGGAGAGTATAGTAGTGTGTGTGGGAGAGTATAGTTGAAACGGAAGTGAGTTTGATTGAAAAGGAAGTAGTTCTAAATTCTCAGTTCCTGATTGGCTTATACATAGAAGAGGGATTTCACGGACACGGGCTGAACCATTGAGCTATGAGAAGATGGTGAACAGGGAGCGACTTAATGAAGCCATAGGCCTCTTAAGCAATATTTTAGATACTCCAAATGTTGTCACATCATTATCAGAAATGGTGGATCAAAGACGACAGTCATCCACAGGGGCCACTTCTAACGCGAGCGTTGACGTTGACGCAGGACTCATCAGGAGCCTCATCAGGAGCAGGAGCCTCAGGGCCATCAGGAGCCTCATCAGGAGCCTCATCAGGAGCCGGCCTTAATGTAAACCAAGTGATGAGACCCCGATTTCAAACTCAGCAGTATTTCGGGGGATGGGCTTCAAAGTCAAGGAAGAGGTGAGTTTTTTTTAAATGTCAACCGTGGGTAATGTTATTACATATGTTGATTGAAGCCAGTGTTTCCTACTGTTTCAAAGCTAGCGTTAGCTTTGACTTGTAATGTCTTCAGCAATAATTAAGGGCAGTAAAATTATGTTAGAAAATAAACTTGTCAAGGGATAAGCTTAATTGTGTTACATTAACGGTTGTGAATAAGGTATGCCCTTATTGTTGTTGACTGGTAACCAGCCGTGTATGTTACCTTACCAAGCTGCAAACACGTGTCATTGTTGAAGTTAATGTTAATTGCTGTGCTAACTTAAACACCAGGGTAATGAGATGCTTTCTTTTTTAGGACCACTGTCCAAAATCATCCCACCTTCAACAAGGATGTCATACTGTTACCTTATCCAGAATGGGTGAAGTTTGCAACATAAAGCCAAAACAAGGCTTCATGAAAAAGGCTATATTTTAAATGCCTTTGAAATGAAGAAAATCTGGGACTGCAGGACAGTCTTTGTGGAGATAAGGGAAGCATTCAAGGACAAAATTCCAGAGGAAGTCCGGGCTGAATATTTAGGCTATGTCTGTTATTGTTCATGAGTTGATTGCTGAAGAGTTATTAAAAAAAAGAAAAGAAAAAGGAGGTCCTTTGTATTTTAACCCTGTTTTTCTTTTTTTTGTCAGTATTGAACTTTTGATGCCATGTGGAAACAAACTTGTTTCACCAAAGCTGCGTGAGGGCCAGGAACTGAATGGCTTTATGATTCACAAAGTGTTTAAGTCAAAGGCAGTGTACATCAGGCCAACAAGTGTTCTTCCAGTTCCGGTAAGCTAATTTAAAACAATATGAAGCCATCCTTTTTTTACTAGAGGTTTCTTCTTTTGCCAATGAGCTTAACCCCTTAATTTTTTGAAATTTGTGTTTTTATTATTATTTATTTTTCCCTTTTTTGTTTGTATGTTTTGTTTTAGTTTGACAGCTCAGATTCAGAGGATGGTGTAGTGGTTGATACAACATCCACATCCAGTGACCACCGAATTTCCACTCAGACTAGCGACTGTATGACTACTAGGGCTAGAGGAAACCAAATCGCATCAACACTACAGGTTTCTAGTTATCCTTTCACAAGAAGTGGGAGAGCAACCTGTCAGTCCAGTGCAATCATCTAGTACAGCAAGAATCGAGTCCAGTCATACGAGCAAGAATTAGATTATGTTACCACAGTTAACCAGACTCCCAACAGCCAGCAATGACGACTATGCTGCCTACCTTTCGATAATGAGTTCCATCTCGGACCATTCATCTGATGATGAGGAATTGAACCAGGCTATAATGGGCAGTCTTGAGAGTAATGTGTAAGTTACTGGGTGTTATGACATTGTTAAAGTGGTGCAGTAATTGCAGATAGAACAGGGTAAGCATAATATGAATCTGATAGGACTTATTAAAATGTTAGGAACACCAGCCACCCACCATGCTTATGTAGAGGCTATAACAGAAGTTGTATACATTGAATAAGTGATGCAGGTACCCCTTAAATGCATTGTTTGTAGGCAGCTTTCAGTGTTACATCAACTTTGCTTGTGCCAGATTCCCACTGTACCCACATAAATAAAAAACTCTGGATGAAGAAATGCACGTTTACACAAAACATATGGTATGGTTCAGATAGTAGTTGGCAGTAATGTTGAAAACTGTCAATGTACAATCCTTTAGGTTTAGTTAGCTATGGTGGTCTCATTGTTGAAAAGTATTCTCTTATCCCTATACTAATGCTTTTTTGTTGTTGTTGTTCTACAGGACAATCGCACATCCGAGCACTAAGTCAGCACAAGAAGTGCTCCTCAATCTTGCATCCCAAATCAGCAGTAACCAAAGATGCAGGTTTAACATTAATAGGTCGTCAGTTCTGGATGGTGCCATTCGTGGCTTCAAACGACTGTCCTACAATCCTGCATCCCAGATGTGTGTCAAGTTTTCAGATGACTTGGGAATGGATGAAGAGGCTGTGGATCTTGGTGGCCCAAGGAGAGAATTTTTAAGATTGCTTATGGAAGCACTGTCACCAATGTTTGAAGGAAGGGACAGCAAACTGAGTTTGGCTCTAGACAGTACTGGTAGGTGTTATATATTTGGCCCCAGTGTATTGATTTATTGGGACTCCTCATGATCCCAGCCCTAGTTTTGTCACAGGTTTTGTCCCATACTTTTAATACTGTGTTTTTTCATCAATGCTATTTTTTCTCCAGCTTTAAGAGAAGATCGGTATTTCATCGCTGGACAGGCCATTGCTGTAAGCCTTGTTCACGGTGGTCCTCCACCAGGATTCCTTGCACCAACACTGTATTCGAGTGTAGTTGTTGGAAATTCCTCAATAAAGCCTGTCTTGGAAGACATTGCAGATGCTGACCTTTAGGAGAAGGTTAAAAAGGTAAATGCATTGTAAATATATTGGAATATACGATTCTTGAGTAAATTTTCATTTCATGTGATTTGCTACTGCTTGATCACAACAATTTAAACAATAATATAAACAATATTTGTTTACTGAAGGAATTTATTTGACCACTTATTAATTTTCCTCAGTAATCTGGGGTCCAACATAAATTGATATAATCAGCCAGTCTGTTGTGTGCAGAATTTAAACCACTATTAAAGGCACAGCAAAGCAGATGTGTCACACACACCCTGTTTGCCCAACTGTACTTCAAAATCCCCTGCAAATGTATTGTCTTTCTTTTTTGGTGTTATGTTTTTAGGTGTCAGAATGTTCGTCTTTGGATGACCTGTTACACACCACAGAACCATTGCAAGATTATCTGGCAAATGCAGGGTGTCTCAGGCCATTGAAATGCATCGAAGACAGAGACTTGCTGGTCCAAGACATTACCATGTTCCAGGTGGTCCACAGAGTTGCCGGGGCATTTGAAAGGTTTGTGCGACACTATTGCCTAGAAACCAAATTAGTGATATCATTTGAGTGGTAAAAAACTTGGGCTGGGCTATGTTTGCTACTTTTTTTTCTGCATAGATACAAGTATTTTTTTAATTGAAAAGAGATAATTCCTTATAAAATAGTGCTGTATAAGAATAAAAGAAACACATTCAAAACAGTTCATGCAATCAGAAACCTGTTTCTGTCTGTAAATGAAGCTCTAAAGTAAGATTTCTGAACAAATAACAATTACATTTTTCCAATTGTTTGCAAAGTCTGAACATATTAAAGATTGTCACAAACATCAAACTTTGTTTTTGCCATCCTAGATTTCGTCCTGATTTCTGATGGCATATTTGATTTTCTATTCTATTCTATTTGCTATTTTTCTGCATTGGTGATGCAAGTTATCTCTTTAGTTATTTTCTGTTAGCTAATACTAATTATCATTCCAATTCTTCTATTGTCCCTCATTTTATAGATTTAAGGAGGGGCTGAAGGTCCTTGGTGTTCTAGATGCAATCAGAATGCATCCAGAAAGTTTCAGGCCCTTAATGTGCCACGAACCAACGGCTCTCACTGCTGACTTAATGGACCATCTTTTCCACATCCGGCTGTCTGAAGTGGGAAGCAACAAGAGAAGGACAGAGGAACCATTTTGGAGGGATTACCTGCAAGATGTTGAAGGTAAATACTGCTGCTAGGTAAAGTACTGTCTGCATTGATGTTGATCACTCTAGGTGTGCACAGAATCGCTCCAGGAGATAACATTTGGACTACTAATGCCACATTGACATTACATTGGGATGAATGTAAATAGCTTGGCCAATTTCTCAAATTCCTCTGCTTCCATATTTTGTCTTTTTCCTTCTCTTAACCTTTCTTTTCCATCTACTCAATTACATTTTTTACTCTTCATCCCTTCCTCTATCTTCTTTACTCTGTACTCTTTCCTTTGTCTTTTACTTTTTGCTCCCTACATCATTTTTGTCTCTCTCTTTCCATTGTCTGCCTTTTTCCACACTTTTGATTATGTTTTGTTTCTATTTCCTTTTTCTTTCCTTTCTTACACTCTTCTTATATTCCTTTACGTGTCGCTTTCTTTCTTTCTGTCTCCCTCATTCTTTACTTATGGATTTTCCCAGATGGTATTTTTAACTTGCTGGTATGCTGTAAATTCTAATTGTTTTCTTTGTTGTTCGCTTGCTTGTTTTACTGTGTTTTAGAGCAAGAGGGACCATCAAAGCTAGGTAAAATCCTAGCCTTTGCAACAGGTGCAAGTGTCGTCCCTCCAGGTGGCTTCTCCCCTCAGCCATCAATTGATTTCCTGCATGATCATTCCTCCAGCCCCAAACAGCGTTTGCCCATGGCGAACACTTGACACTTATGAGGCTTTTAGGGAGAGCATGGACTTTGCAATAGGTAACACACAGGGTTTTGGTAGAGAATAACTGGGGAACATTGTGTGTGTTCCAGCCAGGTACCTTGTTCAGGAGGTTTCAACTAGATAGGTTTTTGATGCACTGTGAACAACAACTTCTGTTTTTTTAGCAAATGGAAATTTTTTCTAGTGCTGACTGAGTAATTGGGCACATAATTAAAGTATTATGGCACAGTGGTGCAAATAAACAAACATATGTTATAACTTTTCAGTCTGTTACAAAAAAACACAATGTGTGCTTTTTACGGTATTCAACTTGTTTACGGTTCACTAAGAACATTGACCAGACCTGAAAATAATTGTATGCCGTGATTACCATCATCACTCAATGGGTCAAATATTTCTTAAATTCTGTTCATCATGGTTTGATTTACATTAAAGTCATTTACCGGAACAACAATGTTGTTTTCTGTCTCTAATGGTAGAGGGGTGTCTGTTTGTATCCATCAAGTTCACTAAATAATCTGTCCAAAATCATGCTGTCAGGTCCCATGCTGTCACTTTCTCTTATAATGTTCTGAACACACCGCATTGTTATACTGAAAAAAATAGTAATGTCCTCTTCATTAGCCTCCACGAACAAAAACTGACCCTGAAAAAGAAGGTAAATAAATAAAAATATCATGGCTGCCTCCTATACTGTTCTTACAGAACTGTAAACTTTTCCTTAAAACTGCTACTTGAAGCTCCAATTTAGCTAACAGTGCTCTGGGCAGGTTCAGGTTTTGTTTTCAAGGTTGTAAGCCAATCAGGGAATGAGTATTTAAACTGTCTTCCTGTTCGATCAAACTGACTTCCTATATAATTATACTCTCTCACACCCAGTACAATGCCCTCTCACATAAACTATCATAAGCTCTCAAAAACACAAACATTGTCTTTCACTATATACACTATAATTTGCTCTCACACACACTACTATACTCTCATATATACTTCAATTCCTCTCTCACACACACTATCATTCTCTCTCACATACACTACTATACTCTCTCACACACACTATCATTCTCTCTCACATACACTACTATACTCTCATATATACTTCAATTCCTCTCTCACACACGCTATCATTCTCTCTCACGTACACTACCATACTCTCTCACACACACTATCATTCTCACTCACATACACTACTATACTCTCTCACACACACTATCATTCTCTCTCACATACACTACTATACTCTCTCACACACACTATCATTCTCTCTCACGTACAGAAGTATTCTATCTTGCATGCACTACTAGAGTATTATATTGTATGTGTAAGAGTATGATGTTGTCTGTAAGTGAGAATAATAGTGTTTCTAAGAAAGTATAGTTGGGTATGTAAGTAAGTTTGATTTATGGCCCAGACAAAAGTGTGTGTGTGAGAGAGTATGATTGTGCATGTAAAAGTGCATAGTAATATGTGTGAAAGAGTTTGGTGGTGTGCATGTGAGATTTTGACATTGTATGTAAGACCAAGTATGAATTATGGCCTAGACGGCCTCTCATACCTTTTCACTCTTCCTGCACTCTGTCTATTTCTCTCAGCTCACAGCCCAGCCCCCGCTCTCTCACCACACTCTCCCTCACTCACCTAATCAGCCTCATGCAGTGCACCTGTCTGCCACACCCACCTCGTCAGCACAATCACTCTCACCTGCTCACTCTGCTGCACTACTCACCTCAGTATAAATACCCCAGTCTCACACACACTCACTGCCAGATCGTTCTCCGCATTATGCCAGACCTTCCAGCGTTATTCCCCGGACTGATTTCACGACACCGCTTGTTTGGACTTCTCCGCCTTGCCTCTGCCCCGGTAACTGACTCAGCCTTCCGTCCCAGACCAAGGTATTCCTACCTTGCCTCTGCCCCGGTTAACCGACTCAGCCTTTTGTCCCCAACCACGAGATTAGCCTTCGCTCCTTTTGTTTTTTGTCTGCCTGCTCCGCTGACGGATCAGCGCTCTCTAGAGTGGAATATACCCCGTGAGTTATCTCCTGCCTGTCTACCTGCTGTTTGTTCCGCTTTGAATAAAGCTCCTGAACATTACCCTGTCTCCTGGTCGTACTGCACTTGGGTCCACACACCACCCGTTACAGTACGATCTGGCCAGAACATGGATCCAGCACACGACACCTCGCCACTGGCTCGGTTCGCGTCTATGGAGGAGGCGATCCAGAGACACGGGACTCAGCTTGCTGCCACCACCGCCGAGGTTCACCAAACCTTAGTGAACCAGGGACAGGCTGTGACCGCCTTGACGCACCAGGTTCAACAATTTACGACGGCCCTCACCATCTGCTCCGACTCACCCGGAGCTGTTACCAGCGTGTTCACTGCCGGTCTCGGAGGTCCGAGTCGGCGAGCCGGAACGTTACGCTGGGGATGCTGAGGGCTGTAACCCTTTTCTGACGAACTGCTCCATTTTGTTCGCGTTACAGCCATACACATTCGCCACCGAGGAAGCAAGAGTGGCGTATTCCATTAATCACCTGATGGGGAGAGCCCGTCTGTGGGGAACAGCGGAGTGGGACCGCCGAACGCCCGCCTGCGCTTCCTTCCAGGCGTTCTCCGAGGAATTACGCAAGGTTTTCGGAGTGGTTTCCTTGGGACCAGACGCCACCGGTGGATTGTTGGGGCTCCAACAAGGTAATCAAACCGTCACGGATTACTCCATTGACTTTTGGACCAAGGCGTGGCTAAACTCATGGAATATGGCCGCTCAATGCGATGCGTACATGCTTGGCTTGGCAGACTACATCAAGGATGAACTCATCTCCTTCGAGCTGCCCACCTCTTTGGACGGACTGATCGAGGTGACCACTAGACTGGACCGTCGCGTCCAGGCCAGGCGGCTGGTGAAGCGGATTTTCCTAATCCATGCACGCTACCTCTCCGAACCAACCATCGACCGTTCCACCTCATCGGGAGACCGAGCCCATGCAGGTGGGTCGCACCAGACTCTCGACTGAGGAACGTGACCGCCGCCGCAGGGACAACCTATGTATGTACTGTGGTCAGGCCGGCCATTTTGTTCCCAACTGCCCGGTAAAACCCAGGGCTCACCAGTAACCAAGGAGGTACTGGTGAGCCGAACCGTGTCACGACCCTCCTTCATGCCAAGTTGCTTCTACCCGGGTGCCCGAGACTATCTCCACCTTCCTGGACTCTGGAGCGGATGCGTCCATCATGGACGAGGGACTCGCTCTGCAGCTGGGAATTGACCAGGTTCCTCTTCTTCGTCCTGTTCCAGCCAGCGCCCTCGACGGTCATCTCCTGGGGACCGTCACCCACCAAACCATCCCAGTCCATATGCTTCTGTCTGGCAATCACCACAAAACCATCACCTTCCACATCCTGCAATCACCCCGTATTCCCCTCATCCTGGGGTATCCATGGTTACGACGCCACAACCCCCATATCGACTGGGCTACGGGGGCTTTCCGAGGCTGGAGTCCTTCCTGTCACCTCGTTTGCCTGAAACAAGCCGCCGCACCTCAGGTTCCTGCTCCAGTCAACTCCACACCTGAGCTCACGGGGGTTCCGGTCAAGTACCTCGACTTCAAGGAGGCATTCAACAAGACCAAGGCTTTGTCTCTGCCTCCTCACCGTCCATATGACTGCGCCATCGACCTCCGTCCGGGTACTTTTCCTCCCAAGGGTCGTCTATTCTCCCTGTCCGCGCCTGAAAGGGAGGCGATGGATAAATATATTAACGACTGCCTCGCTGCTGGACTCATACGCCCCTCGTCATCTCCTGCAGGAGCAGGGTTTTTCTTCGTGGGAAAGGACAAGACCCTCCGACCCTGCATAGACTACCGGGGCTTGAATGAGATCACCGTCAAGAATCGCTACCCACTACCGCTCATCACTACTGCCTTCGAGCTACTCCAGGGAGCCACCATCTTTTCTAAACTTGACCTCCGCAACGCCTATCACCTGGTCCGAATCCAAGAGGGAGATGAGTGGAAGACAGCCTTCAACACACCGAAGGGGCATTACGAATATCTGGTGATGCCCTTCGGCTTGACTAATGCTCCCGCAGTCTTCCAGACCCTGGTTAATGACGTTCTCCGGGACATGTTGGACCGACATGTGTTTGTTTATCTAGACGACATCCTCATCTTCTCTAAAACCAAGGAGGAGCATATTCACCACGTCCAGTCAGTCCTGCAACGCCTCCTGGAGAACTCCTTATACGTTAAGGCTGAAAAGTGTGAGTTCCACGTGACCACCGTCCCTTTCCTAGGTTACATTGTGTCCGGCGGTAACATCGAGATGGATCCCGCAAAGGTGGCCGCTGTCACATCCTGGTCTGCTCCTGAAACCCAGTCGAGAAGGTCATCAACCCAGTGGCAGTGAGGCTCAAGCTCCCGAGGTCCATGCGCATCCATCCCACGTTCCACGTCTCCAGGGTGAAACCAGTCCGAGAGAGTCTGTTGATGCCGGCGGCTCCTCCTCCTCCGCCTCATAGAAGGAGGACCTGTCTACACCATCCATCGCCTGCTTCGCTCTCGCCGCTGGGGTCAGGGTATCCAATACCTGGTGGACTGGGAGGGATACGGTCCTGAGGAGAGGTCGTGGGTTCCAGCTCGTCACATCTGTGATCCTCGACTTATTGTTGCTTTTCATCGACAGCACCCGGACCAGCCCTCTAGGAGAAGGACCCCTGCCAGAAACACTCAAAAGGCTCCCGAGTCAGACAGTGAGGCCTCGTCGTCCGGCTCCGAGGAACCCTTCCTCCAGACCCCCTCCACCCATCCGACTGAAGATCCGGACTCTGCGGCCTCGGAGGAGTACTTTCCCGTTGCCGACCCCGCTTTGGACTTCCCTGCCTTGCCTCTGCCCCGGCAACTGACTCAGCCTTCCGTCCCAGACCACGGTATTCCTACCTTGCCTCTGCCCCGGTTAACCGACTCAGCCTTCTGTCCCCGACCACGAGATTAGCCTTCGCTCCTTTTGGTTTTTGTCTGCCTGCTCCGCTGACGGATCAGCGCTCTCTAGAGTGGAATATCCCCCATGAGTTATCTCCTGCCTGTCTACCTGATGTTTGTTCCGCTTTGAATAAAGCTCCTGAACATTACCCTGTCTCCTGGTCGTACTGCACTTGGGTCCACACACCACCCGTTACAGTTCAAAGACCCTAAAAAGCTTTACAGAGCACAGAAGGACTGATTATCTGGCAGGATAAAAACTACCTACAAAATATCATACTTAACTAGTAAGGTTTACATTTCTCTTCTGTGTATGGAGACATTTGCTCATCAGAAAGCTTGTCTCTCAGCTTCTGTCGCAGAGTGACAGATGCCAGCACATCAGGAGAGGATTCGGAGGAGGAAATCAAAGGGCTGATTCTGACAGGTTTCACCTTGGAGATGTGCAGGTGGGGGTGTACCAGAGAGACGCAGCCGGACCGCCGCCATAATTAACCACATTGGATGTACTTGGTTGCCACTTAAAAGATTCCACTTGAAGATTGAGGTTCTGTGGGGACATCCAGACCTTCTTACTCGCCAGATAACAAGAAGCTGGGGAGCGTTGCCTGTCAGCCACTCTCCTATAACGCTATTTAGTCCAGAAAAATTGCAGCCTGAGCCCAAGGTGACAGCAATGCACCAGTGCCCACGCAGACAGCACACAGACCTAAACCACAAGTTTGTGGCTGTGGCTGAGACAGGAAGGGAGTTATGAGCGAACTCAATCCAAGTTCATTGACAACTCTTTCCATTGTGAATAGAGGGCATTAAACACATTCAACATTTTGGCCAGAAACAGGTTACCAAAACTTTACCAGAAGGAAGCTTTTTGGATCCAATCCACTGGACGTGTTCATGTCGGAAAGGATTGACAGATTGATAGCTGTTCCGCAATTTTGTGCTTGGTGGTGCATGGCCGTTATTAGTTGGTGGAGCGATTTGTCTGGGTAATTCCGATAACGAATGAGACTCCGGCATGCTAACTAGTTATGCGGCCCTGTATGGTCGGCGTCCAACTTCTTAGAGGGACAAGCGGCGTTCAGCCACACGAGATTGAGCAATAACAGGTCTGTGATGCCCTTAGATGTCCGGGGCTGCACGCGCGCCACATTGAGTGGATCAGCGTGTGTCTACCCTTCATCGAGAGGCGTGGGTAACCCGCTGAACCCCACTCGTGATAGGGATTGGGAATTGCAATTATTTCCACTGAACGAGGAATTCCCAGTAAAGAAAAAAAAAAGAACAACCCCAGGTTTCTCTTCAGCACTGTAGCCAGGCTGACAGAGAGTCACAGCTCTGTTGAGCCGTGTATTCCTATAAACCTCAGTAGTAGGGACTTCATGAACTTCTTTAATGATAAGATTCTAACTATTAGAGACAAAATTAATAATCTCCTGCCCTCAACCAGTATAGATATATCCTCAAACACAGTAACCTTAGAAACAGCTGTAGATCCTGATATATATTTAGATGGCTTCTCTTCCATCGACCTTCAACAATTTACTTTAACTATTTCTAAGTCTAAACCTTCCACCTGTCTCTTAGACCCGATCCCGACTACGCTGCTTAAGGAAGTTTTACCTTTAGTTAGCAATTCTTTATTAGAAATTAACAATCTGTCTTTACTAACGGGCCATGTACCACTGTCCTTCAAAGTAGCTGCAATGAAACCTCTTCTTAATAAACCCACTCATTATCCAGAGGTTTGAGCTAACTATAGACCTATATCTAACCTTCCCTTCCTCTCAAAGATCCTCGAGAAAACAGTCGCTAATCAGCTGTGTGACTTTCTTCATAACAATAGTTTATTTGAGGATTTTCAGTCAGGATTGTGAGTGCATAATAGCACAGAAACAAAACTGGTGAAAATTACAAATTACCTTCTAATTGCATCAGACAAAGGACTTGTCTCTGTACTTGTCTTGTTAGACCTTAGTGCTGCGTTCAACACCATTGACCATAAAATCTTATTACAGAGACTGGAGCATCTAATTGGCATTAAAGGAACTGCACTTAGCTGGTTTGATTCATATTTATCAGTTTGTATATTTAAACAATGAAACCTCAATGAAAACGAAAGTCAGGATTCACCGATTGGATTCACCTTATATATATGCTTCCTTTAGGGAATATTATCAGAAAACACTCAATAAACTTTCATTGTTATGCAGATGATACCCAATTATATCTATCGATTAAGCCAGACGAAACCAACCAGTTTGCTAAACTTCAAGCATGTCTTCAGGACATAAAACAGGGATGACCTGCAACTTCTTGATGTCAAACTCCAACAAAACTGAAGCTAGGCCCAGATCACCTTCGAAATCAATTATCTAATGATATAGTTTCTCTAGATGGCCTTGCCCTGGCATCCGGCACATTATCTTTGATCATGATTTGTCCTTTAACTCCCAGATAAAACTAATTTCAAAGACAGCATTTTTTCACTTATGTAACATTTTGAAAATCATGCAAATCCTGTATCAAAGCAATGCAGAAAAAACTAGTTCATGCATTTGTTACTTCTAGACTATATTACTGCAATTCCTTTTGATCAGGCTGCTCTAATAAGTCTCTTAAATATCTCCAGTTGATCCAGAATGCTGCAGCGCGTGTTCTAAAAAAAATATTAAAAATATTACTCCAGTATTAGTTTATTTGCACTGGCTCCCTGTTAAATCACGTATTGAATTTAAAATTATTCTCCTCACCTACAAAGCTCTAATTGGTGGGTCACCGTCTTATCTAAAGGAACTTATAGTTCCATATTCCCCAACTAGAGAGCTGCGCTCCCTGAATGCAAGGTTATTTGTGTTTCCTAGAGTATCAAAAAGTAGGATGGGAGCCAGAGCCTTCAGTTATCAAAGTCCTCTTCTGTGGAACCAGCTCCAGTTTCAGTCCGGGTGGCAGACACACTGACAACTTTTAAGAGCAGGCCTTCCTTTTTGATAGCGCTTATAGTTAGGGCTGGCTCAGGTTGTCCAGCACCTAGATATGCTGCTGTAGGCCTAGACTGCCAGTGGACTACCTAGGATACACTGAGCTCCTCTCTCCTCTTCTCTCCCTCCATCTTTATGTATCCATGTCCTATTTATGCACATTATTGACTTTGCTTCTTCCACGGAGACCTTGTGCTTTCTCGCCTTGGAGGTTCCCATGAATCGTGGTTATGTCTGGACCATGGTCCTGCCTCCTGCTGTGGCCCTGCTGACACCCACTGCTACTACCACTATTATTGTTAGTCACATTACTATTATTATTCCTTATATCATTATTATAATTATACTATATTCATTACTGCTGTGATTATAAGTAGTCTTCTTTTTTTCCTTCGTTACTCTGTTTACTACTCTTATTATATAAATTATTTATGTCATATGCTTTCAATGTGTTGTAACTCTGTTATGTTGTTCATTCTGTACACATGACAACATTGCATTTCGGTTATCTTGCTGCTACACAGGGCAGATGCCCATCACTTACAAATATCCCTGTAGAGTCCAAGTGCCAAAGACTCTGTCAAGACTTTATCATCACATATCATCTGTTTATAATAATCAATTATCTTTTTCTCATCTAACTTGTCTCTCCTGATTACATTTTTTTTCAACAGTCATGTCATTATCCGTGTCATATGATGGCCTCCCATTGGTTGTTAATACTAAAAATGTGTGCAGGCAGTAAAGTGAACCACGTCAAATGAAGATAACTGCAACAACTACACTTTTTACTGTTACTCTTAGTACAATAAAACCTTTCGGCTTAAAATCCAATACTTTGGACAAAATTAGCGATATACCTGTTTAGCAAGCCTGAACATATAAGTCATTGCAATCTGCTATGTCTGCAGTCTCTCATCGCCTGCCGTTATGTTTCAGACCACATTCATGGGAGGTTGTGAGATAGTCGCAAAATGTAATTGTTTAATCTTTTATTCGTGTCGCTCAGGACACAAACTATGTTTTGTGGTAGACAGATAAAGGTATCCACATTAATTCAATTCAATTCAGTTTATTTTGTATAGCCCAGAATCACAAATTACAAATTTGCCTCAGAGGGCTTTACAATCTGTGCACATGCGACATCCTCTGTCTTTCCCTCACATCGGCACAGGAAAAACTCCCCTAAAAAACCCCTTTAACAGGGAGAAAAAAGGAAGAAACCTATGGGAGAACGACAGAGGAGGGATCCTTCTCCCAGGATGGACAGAATGCAATAGATGTCATGTGTACAGAATGAGCAGCATAACAGTTCTTAGATACAACACATTCAATATATATGACATAAATTATTCATATAATAAGACTACTTATAATAACAGCAGCAATTATTACAGTAGAATTATAGCCATGAAAATAGGGATAGTAATGTGACTAATAATAATAATCAAAGTAGCAGTGGGTGTCAGTCGGCTCACAGCAGGAGGCACGACTACGGTCCAGGTACCACAACGATTCATGGAAACCTGCAGAACGAGAAAGCAAAAGGGCTTCAGGGTGGAAGTAAAGCTAAAATGCTTAATGGTACAGGTAATAGTAATAGTAATGTGACTAGTAATAATAATAATGGTGGTAGCAGTCGGTGTCAGCAGGGCCGTAGCAGGATGCACATCCACGGTCCAGGTACAGCCACGATTTATAGAAGCCTGCGAAGCGAGAAAGCACAAAGACTCCAGGGTAGAAGCAAGTCAATAAGCGTAATAGTACAGGCAATAATAATAGTAATGTGACTAATAATGATAGTGGTAGTAGTAGTGGGTGTCAGCAGGGCCTCAGTAGGTGGCACGATGACAGTCCAAATATAACCCCGATTCCTGGGAACCTGCGAGGCGAGAAAGCACAAGAACTCCGGGGAAGAAGCAAAATCAGTAATGTGCATAAATAGGAGATTAATACATAAAGAAGGAGGGAGAGAAGAGGAGAGAGGAGCTCAGCGTATCCTAGGTAGTCCCCTGGCTGTCTAGGCATATAGCAGCATATCTAGGGGCTGGACCAAGGCGAACCTGAACCAGCCCTAACTATAAGCGCTATCAAAAAGGAAGGTCTTAAGCCTGCTCTTGAAAGTGGTGAGTGTGTCTGCCCCCGGACTGAAACTGGAACCTGGTTCCACAGAAGAGGAGCCTGATAACTGAAGGCTCTGGCTCCCATCCTACTTTTATATACTCTAGGAACCACAAGTAACCCTGCATTGATTGAGCACAGCTCTCTAGTTGGGTAATATGGAACTATAAGTTCCTTAAGATAAGACGGTGCCTGACCAGTTAGAGCTTTGTAGGTAAGTAAAATAATTTTAAATTCTATTCTTGATTTAACAGGGAGCCAGTGCAGAGAAGCTAATACTGGAGTAATATGATCTCTTTTCTTAGTTTTTGTTAGAACACGTGCTGCAGCATTCTGGATCAACTGTAAAGATCTAAGAGACCTATTAGAGCAGCCTGATAATAAGGAGTTACAGTAATCTAGTCTAGAGGTAACAAATGCATGAACTAGTTTTTCTGCATCACTTTGAGACAGGATTTGCCTGATTTTCGCAATGTTACGTAAATGAAAAAAGGCTGTCCTTGAGATCTGTTTTATATAAGAGTTAAAAGACAGATCCTGGTCAAAGATAACTCCAAGGTTCTTAACGGTAGTGCTGGATGCTAGAGCAATGCCATCTAGAGAAACTATATCGTTAGATAATTGAATTCGAAGGTGATCTGGACCTAGTAGGATAACTTCTGTTTTTTCAGAGTTTAACATTAAAAAGTTACAGGTCATCCAGGTTTTTATGTCCGTAAGACATGCTTGAAGTTTAGAGAACTGGTTAGTTTCGTCTGGCTTAATTGATAGATATAACTGGGTATCATCTGCATAACAATGAAAGTTTACTGAGTTTACCTGATATATAAGGTAAATAAAATAGGTCCAAGAACAGACCCCTGTGGAACTCCGTGACTAACCCTGGTTTTCATCGAGCTTTCATTGTTTACATATACAAACTGAGATCGGTCTGATAAATACGACTTAAACCAGCTAAGTGCGATTCCTTTAATGCCTATAAGATGCTCCAATCTCTGTAATAGGATTTGGTGATCAATGGTATCAAATGCAGCACTAAGGTCTAGCAATACAAGTACAGAGACAAGTCCTTTGTCTGAAGCTATTAGAAGGTCATTGGTAATTTTCACCAGTGCCGTCTCTGTGCTATGATTCACTCTAAATCCTGACTGAAAATCCTCAAATAAACTATTGTTATGCATAAAGTCACAGAGCTGATTTGCTACTTACCATGCAATGGTCAGATCAAGTGACACCTTATTAAATTATCGACAAAGACCACTTCTGGTGGGCAGCAGGGTAGGTGCATGGGTCCAACCAACCCCGGTCTTTCTACCATCAGAGAGGTGTTCGACATTTACAATGGAAAATCACACTAACCCTGGCTGGATCCATCTGAGGACTACCGTAAGACACAATGAAACCCAGTAAGGGGACCGCTGGTGGAACTCCCATTTATCCATCTTTACAAACAATTGCCGGAATTGCCCAACACGCTTCTCTTCGCTGTTGGAAATAAATGAGAATCCAGATGCACAAAAAAAAAGAATCAGTATGTCCTTCAGCTCATTTTTAACCAGGGCCTGAACCACAGCTGTAGCTTTACTTAGCCCAAAAGGCATGAGTGATTACTTATAATGGCCCCTGGCAGGATTAAATGTATTCCACTTATCTTTTCACTAAATATATGACTGCTTAACCAATTCAATTCTTGCAGCATAATCCAGAGTTTTGGATCTATAATAAACTGCACTATGCGGTTGTCACGTTCAGATGCAAAAAAGGGTTACACATGGTGTTAAAACAGACTATAGTATTGAAAAATAATTCACAAACAAATGTCAGTAACTTGCAAAACACAATTCAGAAATAATTGCAGTGATTTGTATCCTTAAATTTGTGTCTGTACTTGTAAATCTGTATCTCTACCTGTGCCTCTAATTTACATCTAGTATGTCGTCATTTGTTCATCAATTTAGCATTTTTTTAGGATATATATTTGTGAATCTCCAACTTGTATATATTCTTTAGAGACTCTGTTAATGTGTCGTTTCCCACAAAATCCAGAAATACAGGGAGCAAGTGACTCGTAAAATATCACGACTCATGTCTCGTGAAACACAATGCACAAATAAATGCAGATGTATTTGTATCAATAAATCTGTAACTGTGCCTCTAACTTACAACTTGTAAAACACCATTTGTGAACAAACACACGTTTTACAAATACTTACTGAAACATCATCATTTGAGTGGCTAAATAATATTCACAATCCTTTTATTTATTTACAATAGCTTTTTAAATTTCAAATGTATTTGTGAATCTCAATGGATTCCTGCGTATCATTGAGTGTCTGTTTTACCAACATAAAATGTATATTTTATAACTGTAGATTTGTTGCTGGTAGCAGATTTGATACATAATAATTAATTAATATCAGGATATGTAACTAGTTTAAATAACTCAATTTATAATAATTAAATATAATTCAATTAGTATAAAAGAACAATGGTACTCAAATTTACCACCATTAGTTTACCTAACAGAATAAGACATAGGACTTAAGTTGGACACCACCCTATTTTGGAAAAATAGGGAAAACTTCAAAATGTGATATTAATCAATCTAATCTTAATCTCAGGGTTGTACAGTCACCTATTATTTCATATACACACAAATCAAATGATTAAGTTATTTATAAATGAAATATTTATTAGACAAACTACATTACTAAACTACTAAACATAAAACAAACCGAATAAAGGGAAAGAATAAAGAATAGAATGAAGAGTAAACAGAATAATGAACCACAACTAATGAAAAGGATTGACCAGGATTGATCAGTGGCTCATATCGTTGACGGATTAATCAACTTCGTCGATTGACGTTTTACATTAAATTTACTTCAAATGAAGGCTTCTGAAGGCCTCTGAAGGCCTCGTCATCTGGTTGGATGATTGTAGTTTCTTGAATCACTCTCTTCCATCTCTCGCTCAGTGGCAGTTGATTCGGCTTTCTCTGATGTCTTCGTAACCTGGTCGTCTTCTTCGTTGAGGTTCGGCTTGAACCGTTCTTCCTCGTCTTCATCTTTCTCAGCACGAGGATAAGTCGTCTCTTCACCCCCCTTTGTAGCAGCAGGGGTCATTAGGGCATCTTGGCCAGTTTAAGAGTCGGTTGCTCTCAACAGTTGCTGGAATTAATCTTCAGCACGTTGGGGCATCACAGGTCGGAGCTGCATGGCACATTAGACGACATAGGAGGGCCGTAGTTAGACCAGGAACGGAATACCAGAGAAGAAGCAGAACCGGCAGAACCACGAGGGAGAGAACTGGTGTGCAGGATTCAAAGTCACTCAATCATATTTGTAGTATTTCAGAAACCAGGTGGAGGAAGGCACTTCTTCAGGTTCTTGCATCTCATATCGGCTGGAGGACCTCTCAGCCTGTGGAGAGGTATCTGCTCACAGGGCCTTTGAGCCTGCAGACGGACAGAGCTGTGCTCCCCCCCTAAAGGCCATAGGGGGGTTAGGGTGGTGGATGTGATGGAAATCTTAGAGCTAGTTCCTTCGAGACAGAAGAAGTTTCAGCAGACCCGGATGTCTTAAGCAGTAACATTTATTGTTTCTCGATCGAGGAGAACAGGGAAACACCACGTGTGAATCACAGCGAACTGCTACCCAATTCGGAAGATGGCGTCCTTGAGCACAGTGTTTAACCTTCCCCAGACCAGCTAAGTTCCGCTATATCCAAATAGGGATAGTTCTACATCAGCCTGGCATGTGTGAGGATTCTATTGGATATAAGATCTAAACAAGGAAATGCATCTACCGTTGCTGTGCTAGCAACAACATAACCTCTGTACAGTCTCTCTTATCCAGCGTCTCCAACTAGGCGCCAGCCTGTTGAGTCTAAACCGAATACAGGTTTCTAGCTGACCTTGGCCTACCAGCTGCCATAGCCAGCTCGGCCTTATCAGGCACATAGAGTGAGACAGGCGAAGAGAGACAGACAGTTGACCTGACCTACAGACAGTTACCTTTAACCTACATGAGGGAAGTTTAACATACAATAAGGAAAATTCCTTCACAGTGGAGACCACCCTTCAGCGTCATCGTCCAGAGCTGTGTGAAAGACTCAAGAGAGAGAAGAGAGAGCGGTCCTCTGACGTCTCCTTGCTTTATCTTCTTGAGAAAGGGGGGCTAGTTCTATTGCACCCCTCCCATCTTAAAACTATCTCAATTATTTCCTTTAACCTTACTTTATCAAATTAACACTAGTTACTTATAAAGTTATTTTAATGCTTCCATATTTGAATTCGGTGCTATCTCAGCTGCATAATGATATCAAATAGTTTGACACAAATCAAAACCTGTGAAATTAAAGACTGAATGAATTAAACAATTACAAAACATAGATAGACACTGTTATCATGGCACAGACAGAGCTATGTAGATATACATGCATGAGTACCTATATGCATAATAAATTAATGGATAACATTAATCTCAACATTTCAGCACATCAGTGTTCTGTGTGAGACACAAGAAAGAGGCAGGGGAAAACGTCTCCCCCCCTCTGTTGTCCTGTGCTGTGGTTGAGATAAGGTTATATGGCAGGACACTAAAATAATTGTAAACAGAGTTAGCTATCATGAAGTTAACTACCCATAACTTTATAAACTCAGATGTTTTAATACAGATTATAAGATATAAGAATATACTATGACCAGAACAAAAATATCAAGTAAAGGTTTCTTTAACTTGTTTATTACAATTGAATGCTCTTCTTTGTCCTCAGGAATGTGAATGCTCACAAAACCCAGAAAGGTGGGATCATAAAACATGGAGTGACCCCAAGAGTTATTTTCAGATAGTCCAGGCACAGGGGAGAAACCACTTAGTGCCCTTACAGGTCATGAGAGTAGCTCTTGAAGGAAGTTGATAGGTTTAGATCTTCTCATTGACACTTAGATTTATAATGTCACGGTGGATATCCGCTACATAACTTACCAATATCTGTGAATTCATACATACATGCAACAGCTAACATGCACTCGCATTATTATTTCAGTGTTCATGACAAATTTGAAAATTTGTAGTGTTTTATTTATGTTTTTAGTGATGCATCAGATGTCCATCCTGTCTGTCCTAAGAATCAGCAGCTGAGCTGTTAGTACTTTCTCTGCACAGAGCGTTTTTATTTTTTATCATTTTATCTCCACAAGATGACGGTTAATTGCTGCTCTCTGTGCACTAAAGGACAACATGGGCTGTTTTCCTGCGAAATGCACTCAGGTGTGCTCTGCTCAGTACGTTGGTAGCCTGCCAAATGGACTTTTGCTGAATTTGTAGCCGAGGACTCTTTGCAAACCTGTGCACACTTCGGCACAGGATGGGATCAGAAATAGCGATCCTGAGAGAGTTATAAGCGGAGCGAAACTGTGTAATTGTAACTGTAACTGTGTGACATAGTAAAATTACAACATAGTCATCCATATGACTGATATGTTAAATATAATGAGAGTAGTAATAGCAGTAGTAGTGCTAATATTAGCAAAAATAATAATATAATCCTTATAACTACTAATAATAACAGCAGCAGTGGATATTATAGAATAATAATCTGTGAATTGTGTTTTACGAGTTACGTAACTTGACATTTGTTTCTGGATACTTATGAGACCATTTTAACACCATACTGACTTGGTCTGAGTGGGACTGGCAGCTGTGATTGCTTTTCCTTTTATATTGTATTATGAAAACTGTGACAGTGAATCTGAACTGGAAGCATTGAATCCAAAACAACACTACATCAACTTGGTAAGTGTTTTAATAAGCAACAGGTTAATTTAATGGCCATAAATTTGGCTACTTAAAGGTTGACAGCGGTAATATGAAGGACACAGCCTGACGCAGCAAATGGAGTTCAATTATTTGAAATAAACTAAAAACGAGCTACAACTTTTTCTAGACAGTGGTTAGCACTGTCGCCTCACAGCAAGAGGGGCTAGTAAATCATTTTGGTTTTCACTCTTATCCAATCAGATTAATCATATAGCTGGGCTGCTCAAGATGCAAGATAACTGGGGATGGGATAGGAGATTAAATTTGAAACGACTGGAATGAAACAGCTGACTCCTGGAAAGACTAAAGACTTTCTGTATAATGTTTGAAACCGACACAATACCTTGTGGCTTGTGTTTATTTTGTGTGTGTGTGTGTGTGTGTGTGTGTGTGTGTGTGTGTGTGTGTGTGTGTGTGTGTGTGTGTGTGTGTGTGTGTGTGTGTGTGATGGAGCAGCTGATGCAGAGTTTGGCCTGTACACATCCCCCAGGGGAGCTAGCCTGCAGCACTTCTGGCATTAAGCATCACAAGATTTCCATAATGCAGGTAGGAATTCAGACCAGGTAGACCAGAGCCAATAAATCACCCTGGAAGAACTGAGGAGATACAGATTGAGTCAGAAACAGAGAAAGGGAGGTGGTGGAAGAAATTGTAAGGGGTGTAAAGAAAAGAGAGTGAGATAAACAGGAAGAGAGGGAATTGAGAGTGGGGAGGAGCAACAGAGAGCCGGTGGAGAGACGGGGTGGGGGAAGACAATAATGTGAAAGGCTATTGCGTGGCAGCCAGAAATAGCTTGCCATCAATTAAGATAAGCATAGCAAGCGTTCCCTAAGACAGATGAATGCTCCCTCTGAGTCCCAGTGTATGTGAGGCCTGGAAAGCTCTGGTCACAGTGTCCCCCTTTACATCTCTCTCAGAAAGCCGATTGCATAAATAGGGGATTAAGCACATTGCTCACAGGCCCCATGCACCGTCTGCAAAATCAAATGTCCCTCAATGCAAAGGAAACCCACACAGAGCCTGAAATGAAGTATTTATCTTCTTAGGGCAAAATGGAGGAAAGATAGCAGGTACTTGAAGAAGTGCCCATTCTGCATGCTAGAGTCCATGTGAGGGTTAGCAGATCTGATCATCAGTAATGAATGCAACCAGCACTTATCTCAATTATTTGAAACAAAAGACTGATTGCACTTGGGTCTTTATTTGTTTTTGCCATTTAAGCACCTTATGGCCTTCAAATGTTCTGTTATAGCTGCTCAACAGTAGTTTAATATATGTCAGTCAAATATTAGCCAAAGTATCAGTATAGCACTATATGTGACTAGACTGTTGGTCCTATTTATACAATCTTTATTGCATGTTCTTAATTGCGTGGCACAAGTCCTTTTAGGGTCAACTCCAATCTTGCTAGTTAAACAGTGCATCATTTGGGAACAAAGTCTGGTCTTGTTCCAGAATATCAAAAACAACATCCCAGTCAATCCCAGTTTGCATACAGAGCCAACAGATCCACAGTGGATGCTGTTGCCACTGCTCTCCACTCAGCCCTCACACATCCTGAAAATAACAAGACCTTAGCACTTAGCACTCTGGGCTTGAGTACCTCACTCTGCACCTGGTTATTAGACTTCCTCACAAACAGAACCCAGGCAGTTCAGATTGGCAGCCACACCTCCTCCACTATAGTGTTGAACACCAATGCCCCCCAGGGCTGTGTGCTCAGCCACCTCCTGTTCATGCTGTACACCCACCACTGCATGATGTGAAGTTTGCAGATGACACTTCTGTCACTGGCCATATTACAAACATTGATGAGACTTCATAAAGAGAGGAAATCACCAGTATTACCTGTGTGTTGCTCAGAGAACGACCTACTGCTCGACGTCAGTAAAACCTTGGAGTTGATTGTTGATTTTGAGAGAAAGGCGGCAAAGACACAAACCCCTGTCTATCATTAGAAGTGAGGTGGAGCAAGTGAAAATGTTTTAGTTCATGGGATTTTGAATAACAAACACCCTTACATGGTCATCACACATCTCCATCCTGATGAAAAAAGCTGTACTTCTTGAGGAAACCTAAGAATGCAAAATTCCAGTGCCAGTCTTGTTAACTTTTACAGAAGATCAATAGAAAACATTCTCACTGGAATCATTACTAACCTACATGAAACGTGCACAGCCCAGGACAGAAGGGCTCTACAGCGAGTGATTAAAACATCAGAACATCATGGTACCCATCTACCCAGCATCAGTGATATTGGTTAGAAGAGGAGCCTGCAAAAAGCCCTCAAGGATATTAAAAGACGATACCCACCCAGTCACAGCCGTGCGCCCTGCTGCCGTCGGTCAAGTGTTACATAAGTTTCAGCTGCTGTACCTTGCACTTAAGATCATATTAAGTGCAAGGTACAGGGTGGAGGATAAATTCATCCTCCACCCTCCATATATTATATACATAAAAAAAAATTGTGTGTATTTTATTATGTAGCAAAATAGGGCTACAAACTGCATTTCATTGCTCAACCGTTTAAACAATGGCAATAAATTAACCTTGAACGTTGGTGCATTGTTATTTAAATGGTGGATTTGGCTAGTTGGAAAAGTAAGTGGTTTTCTGCAGTGAAAATGTAGTTTTTGAAAGGCTAAAAGAGAACAAATAGGAAATAAAACTGAATATTTTGTTTGATAATATCCTATTGGCAATTTTAGAAATAATTAAAATTTGTCTTTTTCAATAACTTTGACTTTTTGACTTAACACCTCTGAGTTATTTGACATGTTTGGATGACACAAGTCTATTTATACTAAAAATCGTAGTTTAGTTTAATCTTTATTTACAATATTGCAGATATAAAAAAGGGAATGAGTAGACATGTAAAAGAGAAAGAAGCTGCACAGCATTCAAATGTTTATTTAGAATTAAATTATGAACACATATATGAATTTTTCGGTACAGCCCTAATACAATGTGTATATAATTGAATATGAAACCATTTTTACATTTTGAAAAATTGTTCATCCATATTTACATTGTTAATATTGCTATGGATGTGGAACAGCGGACCAACTCTTTACCCTTGCAGGTCTGTTGGAGGGTGCATGGGAGTTTGCTCATCCAGTCTACATGTGTTTTGTGGACTTGGAGAAGGCCTTCGACCGTGTCCCTCGGGGAGTCCTGTGGGGGGTACTGCGGGAATATGGGGTACCTGGTTCGTTACTACGAGCCATTCGGTCCTTGTATGACCAAAGTGAGAGCTGTGTCCGGATACTCGGCACAAAGTCGAGCTTGTTCCCAGTGCGTGTTGGCCTCCGCCAGGGCTGCCCATTGTCACCAATCCTGTTTGTGATTTTCATGGACAGGATTTCAAGGCGCAGCCGGGGGGAGGAGAGTTTCCGGTTTGGGGACCTCAGAATCGCATCCCTGCTTTTTGCAGATGATGTGGTTCTGTTGGCTTCTTCAGAACGTGACCTTCAGCACGCACTGGGGCGGTTCACAGCCGAGTGTGAAGCGGTCGGGATGAGAGTCAGTACCTCCAAGTCTGAGGCCATGGTTCTCTTCCGGAAAACGGTGGATTGCACCCTCTGGGTTGGGAGTGAGTCACTGCCCCAAGCGAGGGAGTTCAAGTATCTCGGGATCTTATTCACGAGTGAGGGTAAAATGGAGCGGGAGATGGACAGGCGGTTCGGTGCAGCGTCAGCAGTGATGCGGGCGTTGTACCGGACCGTTTTGGTGAAGAAGGAGCTGAGCCGAAAGGCAAAGCTCTCGATTTACCAGTCCATCTACGTTCCAACCCTCACCTATGGTCATGAGCTTTGGGTAGTGACCGAAAGAATGAGATCGCGAATACAAGCGGCCGAAATGAGCTTCCTTCGTAGGGTGGCTGGGCTCAGCCTTAGAGATAGGGTGAGGAGCTCAGACATCCGGAGGGAGCTCGGAGTAGAGCCGCTGCTCCTTCGCGTCGAAAGGGGCCAGCTGAGGTGGCTCGGGCATCTGATCAGGATGCCTCCTGGACGCCTCCCTTTAGAGGTTTTCCAGGCACGTCCAACTGGTAAGAGGCCCCGGGGTAGACCCAGAACACGCTGGAGAGATTATATATCTCGTCTGGCCTGGGAACGCCTCGGGGTTCCCCAGGAGGAGCTGGAAAGTGTTGCTGGGGAGAAGGACGTCTGGAGGACCCTCCTTAGCTTGCTGCCCCCGCGACCCGGCCCCGGATAAGCGGAAGGAGATGGATGGATGGATATTGCTATCAAATTGATTGTGGTTGTACTGCTTTAATAATAAAAGTGAGGGCTCTATTATCTTTGTGAGGATCTGTGTGTCTCTATTAGCTTACCTGCAATAATGTGTCCACTGTAGATTGGCTTAGAACAACAGGCCTGTCTAATTAGCTTTTGGGATTTCACAGCTAATTTGAAGGTCGATGCTGTCGGCAGAGTCTTGGTACTCTTAGACTATCCAAACTTTGTAACCTCTGTAAACTGTTTCAAGTTCTGTGGGAACTGTGTGGTGAGTTTCGTAGGTTAGACATCCAGTCATTGTGAAACCATTCTTACTTAAATGCTTAACCTTAAATGCTTGCATGTCATTTGCATGGTAAATAGTTCAGACTTAGTTGATTTGTATTTTCCAGATGAAAATATTAATTTGGATTTAGAAGAAACAGTTTTAAAATAGGAGTTTTCCAAAAAACTCTTGGCTCAATTACATTGAAGTAAAATAAACAATTTTTACTTCATATAAAACAATTCAATACAAAACGCTGACATGAATGCTAACTTGGGGCGGCTGTGGCACATGAGGTAGAGCGCTTGTCCCGTAACCACAAGGTTGGTGGTTCAAGCCCCTCTACCGGCAACATGCCGAGGTGTCCTTGAGCGAGACACCTAACCCCAAGTTGCTCCCCGGGAGCTTCATTGCAGCCCACTGCTCCTCCGGGATGGGTTAAATGCAGAGAAATAATTTCCCCATTGTGGGACTAATAAAGGATTGATTATTATTATTATTATTATTAACTTCCTGGATTGTCATGTTTTGCAGGTTTACTAGGGTTTGTTTGCATCCAACTATCCTTGGAGAAGTTTGTGTGGCGTATCAAGTGCTCCAGGAGCATGTCAAAGGCTTCTTCATATATCCATCCAGATTTTCTTGCATGATGGATCCTACTGGTAATGAAGTGGTCTTTGAAACATTGCAGTTAGATTTTTTATATGGTCTGCAAGCTCTGTCCCAGTTTCTTCATGAAAGATTTGATTAGCGTGTTCAGTTCTCTTATACCCTTTTTTCTACTTCTCCTAGTTGTTACATATCAATGTATGACGTATGGACTTCCCATTCTTTACTTCTCCCAGACATTTAACCCCAAATTTGGGGCGTTGTATGAATGGGTATGAATGGTGCAAAAGTCCTGATTTGCAAGTGGCACCTTCAAAGGTAGTCCCTGTCATCAGTGTATGAATGTGTGTGAATGGCTGAATGACATGTATTGTTAAAGCCCTTTGAGTGGTTTGAAAAAAAGAGCTATACAAGTACAGTCCATTTAACTTACACAGTCCTCTTTCCATCACAGGGTGGGTTAACATGGCTGCCTCAAAACAAGAGGTGGCTCGACTTCACCAAATGCTCATATCACTCCGCTCTACCCTAAACTGCTCATTCTTGCATTCATCTGCTTTTCCTTTCTTTTTTTAAGCCCCTAGGCTGCAACAAAAACTCCCACAACCTGCCACATGTTGGCAAATCCACTGTCCTGTCTGTCCAAATAGACCTTACTGCTCGTTTTAATTGTTTACAATTACATTAAATAAACAACAATTTACATATGGTTACTGTTTCAATCACGGAAACTCAGGCCATGTCCACATTAACCCGTTTTTCACTCGTTTTCAAATGAAAACGGGGTTTTAAGATCTCCGTCCACACATGCGTTTCAGCATCGTTATCGAAATTATGTGCGTCCAGACTTGCTCCCCTGAAAACGAATATCACATGACTATTCACGTACACTGGGCATGCGCATGCCGGTGTAAACAGGAAGTACATTAGTTGCTTGGGTACAGATAATAGATTACACTACTCTTGGTACTCGTCGTGCTTGATTCTTAAGAACTTCCTCTAAAATCTTCCTCCATGAACTCAAACAGACACATTTCGTGGAAGTTTTTAGAAGTTTTATTTTTCAAGTTTAGTTACAACACTGCAGGTCTAACTCTATCTCTCCCACACAGACAGCACATGTACTAGATTATGGGTCCATACATTTGGTCAATACAAGTCCATCAGAAATCCGTTCATGCTGCTCTAATCGCTCCAAAAACAGCTGATTCCAGCTGAAGCCGAAAGAGCTAACCCCCTCCGGGTTGCCATGGGTCACCTGTGCTCCCCTGGGTCCTAAGTCCCTACCGTTTGAACACCTATGTACAAACATTTGTAACAAATACCACATTATCCATGTTGAATTAACCTGGTAGTTGATCGGTATCAAGGCTGTTGTTGTTCTCTTCCGGAAAAGGGTCACGTGGTAAGGAGGTGACGAATCAGGGAATGACACGTCATAACTGCTAAGAACCAATCAAATAGCGAACGCCGGTGCCTACATCATCGTTTTCGGACTTCTTCGTTTTCAGTCATCCACACTATCATGAAAACACAGCGTTTTCAAACTTATCCGTCCTCGGGAGCGTTTTCAAACTTAATCGTTTTCGCTGCCCGAAAACGCTGGGTAGTGTGGACGCTCGGTGCAAACGCAGAAAAAGATATGCAGGTTCATTTGAAAACGGGTTAGTGTGGACGTGGCCTCAGAAACATCTTTCTGTGTTGGTATGCTATCTTAATCTGCCAGCAGTATATTTAGTATGTGGTTTATTGAACTCATGTATGATCATTCATCCACACAGTGATAGTTACAGACAGCCAGAAGCAATATTTGTACACACACACAGTCAAAAATGAGAATGTCAATGAGCTGAGAAGAGACCAATGGAGGCTGAAGGTCAGCTGCCATAATAGTCAGGCTGCAGACTCAATCGACCAAATGGCAGGGAGGGGATGTGCTGTGAACATCAGCGGTCACAAGGTGTGAGGTGGAACTAAATGGGTATATGTGTTGTGAGCAGACTGAGAGCATTTTCTTCTCACAGTAGGTAGAGAATATAGCGGTTGCAAAGTGAATTTGCGAGTTTTAGGCTTTGCTGGGGATTTCTGTTGTCCATATAGAAAATGTACAACCTTTACAATGATCATTTATGCACAACTACAACAACCATTAAATCTATTTGTTCAATTCCATCAGAGAAAGTGTTGTTTGTACATAAGTTAAAAAAGAGTGCACATCCACCATTGGAGCAGACATTTTCACAGTTTTAATGCATTTATTGATTTATATTAGTTGCTCTTTGCTTCATCTTTGTGACTGACTCTGACAGGTATCGTGACTAGCTCGGAGGAGAATCATCACCACATCAGTCTTTTTACATAAATAATTGCACTATACACTTGGAAACGCCCTCACCGACCTTACGCATGTTACAATAAAGTAGATTGCCTTTGTCTTTTGTTCTTGTGGATAATATATCTTAATTCAGATGATGAAACATTGTATCAAAGTATTTCCCATTCCCGGAAGTTTCTAGTATTTTTATAAAGTCATGCTGACCTGATCTGCAGCATGCCCCGTATGTATTCACCTTTGCCTTTGTTTCAGAATACTTTCAGAATATTTCGAGCCCTGGTTATGATGTTGAAGCAGGTCAAGCATTTTGAATTGACCTTATTTTGCCAGGGAACCCACGCTGACACCGGAAGAACATGCAAACTCCACACAGAAAGACCATGGAGCCCGTGATCAATGCGCTACATTGATGATGGAAACGCCTTTGCCAAATAAATTCTGGCGAAGCGAACATTTAACTCACATGACTGATCAGCTGTCTCCGCTGTAGGCATCTTCTCAGAAATACCCAAAACCTGTGCTTGTCTTCATCTCCAGCCAGCTTGAAACATGGCCAATACTAGCTGACATGAAAGAACAAGTAAAACTTGCTCAATTGAAACAAATTTGTGAAGGCCTCTCTCCATTTTTCTCTCCTAGATGAGTTAAATGGCCAAGCCGCATTGTTTTATTTGTGGTTCGCAACCTCATCTTCTCTGTTTACTGGAGGATTTCAGCCATGTGTAAAGTGTAGCTTATGGTACAAACTTCTGTCCATACTACGCTATAGATGAGTTTATTTGCTCCAAACCAGTTGATGCAAACGCACCTAAATCGTTCCAAAGTTCGGTTATAATTCGCTTGACAATTAATTAAATGTAAACATGGATTTTATTGGGGCTGAGTTCCTCCACATAAACACACAAACATATGGATCAAAGTCAAGGGCAAGAGCAGAGCAGAGCAGATAGACCGCTGTGGAGAATATGAAGTGAAAAAGGTGAAGGGAAGATAAATCCTTGGCAAATAAGAAGCCAGCACTTTATCAACACACCTGTTCAACACACGCGTCAACACGTAGGAGAGTGATATTTAAATCTGCTCTGGCAGGCACAGCATGCTAGTTCGGCTGATTGTGAATTGTTACAAATAAGCTAAAAAAAGACCTGTCTGTATGTAGTTTTACTGTTTAGCTTAGTTTGTCACGTATCTTAAAAATGTCAAATTGTTGTAAATTCTCTGCTTGCTGAGACAAAGCAGCCCTCCTCTCTCTACCAAAGGTACCTGCAGCGGTGATTTATATCAGGACAAAGGACAGGATGAGTGACTCATACTGAGTGCCATCTGTGTTTTTTTTTCTTCATGAACTCAGGGATATTATTTTATAAACTTTTTTATAAATTTCAGATTTCTTTCATGTAAGATATTGTTGAGTTCAGGAAACATTACTGCTGCTCTAGAAACATTGGTTATATTTAAGATATAAATAAATTATAATCCTGATCTATTTTATTAAATAATATATTAAAAAGCAATTATTTAATGATAGCGAATTATTAGAGTATTGATAAAGAACAGAATCGATAACTTGCATCTATAAGAGGAGTAGTAGAATCCTAGAGATACAATTTCCTAATTATGACATTGTAATGGATGTACGCACAGGCTATCAGGAAATAACAAATTTTAGTCACTGTTCTTATATTTTCAGACGACACATTTTACCCTTATTTTTCATGTTCCTGTCAAAAGAAATGTAGTGTTTGTTCTGTTACAATGCTTTGCAAGCTTGATGAGCTGAGAGGCAGCTTTACGGTAGAAACTCAGCAGAAAAACAGCAGCATTGATTCAAACAAAGAATCTATCTTGTTTTCCTTTTATTGTCATGAAAAAAGAATGTCCTCTCTCATAGGCAAGCGCATATGGTATCGTTTCGTAGTTTTTTCCCTAAATAGCTGTAACCAAAGCTTAACTATGGGGGTGCCAGATTAGAAAGTGTTGGAAGGTAGGCTTAGAGGTAATTAATTATGTGGTAACCAGGCAACACCACTCTGCAGGAAGTCGGCATGGCTGTTTTCACCCAAAAAAAAATAAAAAAAAAATCTCTCCCTAAAAAAAATGAAACTCTAGCGTAAATTCAGTCAGGAAGAAAATACTCTCGTATGCTTAGTCTTGTAGTTTATTTCTCATACATCTGCCATTCTCTTACTCATGATTTCCTCACTGTCATTGTTTGGGGCTGTCAATCTTGATATCAGCTGTTTAGATCAGCAGGTCTCCTCAATCCAATAGCACAAAGATACAATTCCATCGTTAGCCTATCATCTTGCTGCTGTCTCTTATTAATATGAGTGTTTCTCTACCTTCAGTATGTGCATGCTGCTATCTCAGCATTAGTCTTAATAGTTAAATAAAGGTTCTTTACATATATTGCATTTCGACCTATCTTAATCCGAGTAATCAAACCATCGTCCTCCTGACCTCAGATGCTGGAAACTTTATTCTGTCATGTGGTATTGGATTCATTGCAGCAGCACCATTGGGTGATCTGGTTGGGAAATCACATGTGTTGCAACAGCAGCATGGAGATCTGTTAGCGGAATCACATATGTTGCTGCAGCATCAGCTTTGGGTGATCTCGTTAGTGGAATTGCATTTATTGCAGAAGCAGCATTTTGGGGGAATCTCTTGTTTGGTCCATATAGAGTTCTGTATTGACCTGCTCTAGACAATAAGTATAGATAAACTGATTGTTCAGGCTCTGCCCATACTACTTTAAATACGCCTTAAATCCCTTGTAAGTAATGTTTTAACTGGCATTGGAGCTTTCGTTGCTTCCAATCCTTTCCTTTTGTTGCCTGCTATCATAATTTGCCAATTTTTGCATGTTAAGCATCTAAATTCCTCCGTAATCATGCCAACCCACATTCTCGATACATGCGTATAACCGGTGGTGGCGTGTTTTTGCTGCTCACTTACCTTTATCTGTTATTTCCAGTCAAATATATTCAGCTAATTACTAATATTAATGTATTTAGCAAATTCTTCACATCCAGGTTTCTGTTACTACGTATTCACCTATCAGTTAGTTGTATCCATCGTATTCTGCTAATAACTACTTTTGTGTATTCTGCAATTTTTCCATTTTCATCATATTCTACTTATTGCCCATATTAATTGTCTTCTGATATCTGGTGTCATATCAGTCGTATCGGTTAAGTGGTGTTATATTGTCTTATCTGGTAAGTAGCGTCCTATCCATTCTATTTTTACAAGGGGATCATATTCCTGTATACTCATAATTTTGTCATAGACTATCAGCTTGATTTTCATTTCTTCTGTAATTGCTCACAATCATTCATTCTTATAAGTTAGTTAGTTAGTGTTTTTATTCAGTCATCACACACAATACAATGTATACAGTCACGGGTGTGATAAGGACCCAAAAGCAGCGCGACAGACACACAGAGTAGTAGTGAGAAGCTTTATTCGAGGCAGACACAATCAGCAGGAAACCAGGAACCAGTTGACTCACACCAAGAAGCCAAGCCGGGGATAAGCCAAACAGCCACGGGATCAGGCAGACAGACACCAGAGGAAGCGGAGACTAGACTTGTGGTCGGGGACAGAAGGCTATGGCGTTTACCGGGGCAGGAGCAAGGCGGAGAAGTCCAAACAGGCAGGGTCGGCAACGGGAAATCAGTCCAAGGATGAATGTGGGAAAGTCTGGCATGGTGCGGAGAACGATCTGGCAGTGTGTGTGTGTGTGTGTGAGACAGAAGCTTAAATACTGAGTGAGCAGGGAGTGGCTGACAGGTGAACAGAGTGAGCTGATGAGCAGGGAGTGGCTGAACAGGTGAACGGAGTGAGCTAATTATGTGAGTGTAAGATAGAGTGGCAGGGGAGAAGGGGCAGAGCTGTGACAGGCTGGTGAGGTGGAAGTGGCTGCTAGATGAACTGAGTGAGCTAATTAGGTGAGTGAGGCAGAGACAGGGAGCGGCTGGCAGGTGAACGGAGTGAGCTAATTAGGTGAGTGAGGCAGAGTGACAGGGAGTATGGTGCTACTGACAGGAGAGTATGGGGCAGAACTGTGACATGTTCAGCCAATATATAATATAGTATAAAATATAACTGAAAGGGCATAGGCAGAAGCATTAAGCTTATATATGCCTATCCTACTTTCCCACCAATCAAGCCACCCTCAAGAAAACAAAATATATAAAAAAAATATATATATATATATATATTTCATTCATACTTGTAACCCTCAAAAACTGTTTTAGAAACAGTCCTTTTGAAAACCAAAAAAGAGTTACACATTCTTACTTTTATATTTGAATTGTTCCATACTTTAACCCCAACAATAGAAATAAATCTTCTTTTAATCCCCTTTTTAGCTTTTTTCTCAAATAATATTTACGATCGTGTATTAAAAAAAAACTTTGTACACAGTCTGGCAGTGACTTTGTTTTAGCTCGGAACTGTTTGCATTATGTTATAATATACCAAATCATTAAATTTCATAACATGAGATTTTACAAACAAAGTATTTGTGTGATCATAGTAACTAGCCTTATTCATAATACGTATAGCTCGTTTTTGTATCCGGACTGTGGAATTTATAAAGGTTTTATAGGTTGAACCCCATACCTCCACACAATAGGACATGTAAGGAAGTATAAGTGAGCAATAAATTATTTAATATATACCTAGATTTGTACAGTATAGCTATTGACATTGACATTTTTATAGTCAATATGTTGACATTTTATTTATATAGTCAATATGTTGTCTCCATGTTATCTAATGATTAATCACAACTCCGAGGAATTTTGTCTCAAAACTCTTTCAATTTTAGCATCACAGATTTTTAATTCAATATCCCCATTTAATTAGGGCCCGAGCACCGACAACGTCGGTTTGCGAAGGCCCTCTTGAAACTGTAATGTTTCTTATTAGGGCCCGAGCACTGACGTAGTCAGAGCGGAGGACCTATTGTTCTTCAAATGTTTCCTATTAGGGCCCGAGCACTGACGTAGTCAGAGCGGAGGACTTATTGTTCTTCAAATGTATTTGGCGTCTTTCAACAGGGAAAAGAGGTGTTTGGGATAAACGTACACTCTTGAAATTTTGCAAATCAAACTGACTCGCCGAAAATAGCAAGTTTTTGGGGTTTCAGGCTAAGGTCGGACCAATTTGCTCAAGAGCGCCCCCTTTTGACGTAGCTCCAACACTGCGTTTCACCTAGCTGCGTGAAATTTGGTACACTTATGTAACATGATGGGACATACAAAAATCCACTAAGACGTATGCCCTAAACCCAACAGGAAGTCGGCCATTATGAATTTTATGAGGTTTTTCGACCATTTCAAGGGGCCATACTTTAACGAACTTCTCCTGGAGATTTAACCCAATTGACTTCAAATTTGGTCGGTATGATCTTGAGACCTTTACAGTCAAAAGTTATCGAAAGATGAAAGTTATCGAACTATGTATCCGTGGCATGGCGTCCCAAAAACACCATTCGCCATGAAACAGGAAGTTGTTATAACTCGGCTGTACATTGTCTAATATGCTCAAAATTTCTCATATGTCATGCCATCATGAGCCTGAAGACATCTGTTTGTCAATTTAGATTCATAGTAATAGCGCCACCTTGTGGCAACAGGAAGTTACATGTTGAGTACTCTTACATCCTCCTCACAGATTTTTCAGATAACTCTCAAATGTTGTCAGACAAGCCTTAAGACCTTGATAATGCTTCATTGTGAAGATTGTAAGGATTCGTTAAACGGCGGCGCGGGCGGCTCGGCAAATTTTGATCCTTCGCCGTGAACGAATAAACTGATGTAACTCAACTCCACAAGGTCATCTGTGATCTCATAATGGAAGTCAGCTTATTTTTATACAATTTATATTTTCCTTCACTTTCACTGGTTCTCAGCTGTAAATATTTCTTTTTGCATGCCTTTTGCAGACTTTTAGTCATCCATGGCTTTCCTATATATTTATCCTTCACCCGGCAGCTCCTAATCGGATAATGTTTATTGTATAACTCTAAGAATGTGAACAGGAATGCATCATAAGCCTGATTAGGATCATCAACATACACCTCATCACAGCTGTTATTTTTAAGTTCCATCTTTAAAGCCTCAATTCTCTCAGGTGTTCTTATTCTTACTAATTTACAGGTGGGCTCACCTACGCCAACTGAACAGTTAACCTTTAAATTATGTAGGATCACAAAAATAGGAAGATGATCACTGATATCCGTTAAAAACAAACCACTTGTGACTTGAATATTTGTAAAAATGTTATCAATAAGTGTGGCACTTTCCTTGGTTATCCTACTAGGATTGTCAATAAGAGCCCAGAGACCAAAACTAAACATTGCATTACAAAAGTCTGATGTTAATTTGTGTTCTTTCCATTTTAACAGATCAATATTAAAGTCACCGCAAACAAAAAGTGATTTCGTATTACATACTTTCCCAAAAATATCAACTATCGTATTAGTAAATTGGTCAGTGCAGGAACCAGGCATCTATAAATGCAACTCAGGGATATTATCTTAAATGTAGATGAATGTATTTCAATTGTCAAACTTTCCATAATGTCATCCACAACTGTGCTATCAATTACCTTACATTGAAAATCTTTCTGTACATAAAATGCTACACCACCACCCCTCTTATTTATCCTATTTTCACTAAACATATTATACCCTTGTAGGACAAAGTCAGCACCCTTTTCATTTGTTAACAAAGTTTCACTTTACAACACTCGCAATAACTTTAAATGTATGTTTTAAGGATTTTAAATAGTCTTTAATTTGATCAAAATTTGTATAGAGGCTTCTGCTATTAAAATTTATGATTGAGAAACCCTCCAAATTTAGATTATTAAACTGATAATCAGTATAATATTTAGATGCTCAGTCAAATTCCAAAAACTTAGATTTGACTCCTCACATATTTTCTTGTTACAGCCACTGTCGACTAAGGAATTTTCATTTTCACAAAGATCATTACACTCAGGTTCTATAGTTGATAAATACAAATCTTCATCTGTCATTTTATGATTTAGAAATAAGATTTGAAAAATAATTCCACTGCAAGCTACATTCCGCTTCCATGACAGGGATTGCTCCACCCATGACATGACCAAATAACACACCGAAAAAAGAAAAACAGGTTTAAAGAGGTTGAACTGTGCTGGGGCCCCGCTCATATTTCCACAGTCGACCGTCCCATCACAAACCATTTTAGACTGATTTCTTTCTGTGTCAATGCAAGAAGGGATGTGATGGTGAAACACCTCACTCTGTTATCAAATAACCGGGGTTACATTAAGTAACCTAAAGTTATTTTTCTAACATCGTTCGGTGTTTCACTATGGGAGATATAGACCATGCATGAAATCTCCTGAAGCCGAATATTCATCACAGGGACTCTGGCACGTTTGCCTCTAGCACAGCATGTGCCAAGGATGACCCAGAGACATTGAGCCTGTAAAACCTTACAAAAGTGTGAGGCGTAGCCCAGCTCACTGCAGCACAAATATCCTGCACTGAAACACCCTTGAAAAGGGCCCATGAAGTGGCCATACTCCTTGTGGAATGAGCCTTTAAACCCTGGGGGGGCTGCCAACCCCTACAGCTATGGGTCAGAGATATGGCCTCCACAATCCAGTGGGACAGCCCCTGGCGGGACAATTGTTTGCCTTTGTTGGGATTGGCTCAGGACACAAACAGCTGATCCCCTTTCCTGAAACCTGCTGATCTACTCACATACACATGCAGCGCCCGCACCGGGTATAATGTGTTAAGCATTTGTTCCTCTGAGGAGGAAAAACTGAGGTGGGTGGAAAGCTGAAAGCTCCACTGTGGGACATCTGTAGGCTGACTCCACCACCTTAGGCACAAAGGCTGGGTTGGGCCGCAAACAGACCTTGGCGAGCCCTGGAGCAAACTGCAAGCAGGAAGGGCGAAGGAAAAAGCCTGTAAGTCACTCACACGCTTTGCTGTGGTTAGAGCTAAGAGCAACACAGTTTTAAGCGAAATAAACTTCATCCCCACCGTCTCTATAGGCTCAAATTGGTGATGAGTGACACAACCAACAGATCCCACAGAGGAACCAGGGGCCTGGAAACATGGAGCTTACAGCGTGCACCATTCATGAAATGACATACTAAAGGATGCTGCCCAACAGGCTTCTCCCCAAAGCCTAAATGACAGGCTGAGATAGCCGCTAAATAAACTTTTATTGTAGAAAAGGCCTTGCCCTTAACTACTAGTTATTGCAAGAAACACAGGAAGTCAACCACTGAACACTGAAAAGGAATGGTGTGCCTCAGCTCACACCACTCCTCGAAAAGCCGCCACTTACCACTGTAAAGAGAATGAGTGGAGGAGGCCCTTGCACTCTGAATAGTGTCAATGACTTGTGCAGGCACGCCTGCTGCCAACCTGTTTAACGGCATTGAGCGTGTGCCGCCATGGCGGTTGATGTACGCTACCACAGTGGTGTTGTCTGTTTTCACCAGGACGTGGCGTCCTTGGAGAAATTTCAGAAAATGCTTTAGTGCAAAAAACACTGCCCAGAGCTCTAAGAGGTTTATGTGAGTCTGAGCCTGCCTCGGGCTCCAGGTGCCATTCACTGCTTTGCCCAATATGGTCGCTCCCCACCCTGATAGGGAGGCATCCGTTGTCAAGGCTGCCTTCCCTCGGAGGAGCGTGAGCTACTCCTGCAGGGATTATGGGGGCATAACATGGTTTTGTGGGTAGCATTTCGCCCTTGGCCCTTGGCCTGGCTGCGAAAATGCTAAATTTATTTCTACATTTGCTGAACTGAGTGGAAGTGCTTGGTGACACTCTATTACCTGCCGTCACTAAAACTCCTGCCCTTGAACGTGAGGGAGGAGAAATTGAGAAAATACCTCTGGAGAACACCAGGGTTCCTGAAACATTAACTAGGGGGTTCAGCCCCACCTCCATCTCCTTTATTTTCTTTGAAGGAGCACACTTCTTCCCTTCCCCCGGGCTGGGAAAGGAGTGTTTTCCCCATGGTTTTGTTTTTTCTGACCTGTCCTTGGGGTCTGGCACCTCGCTGTCTCCCCCTTACTGCTGCAGCTGTATCAGCGAAGCCAGCCCTCGGCCCCTGTGTAAGGCTTCACCTTATTGTTTCCTGAGGGTGCTGGTCTCCCTAATTTTTTCGAGAGCTGGACCAAAAAGACCTTTGGCTGGGTCATATGCTGCATCCATGACCTCTGCCTTCTGACCATCACTGAGGCCTGAGAGATTTAGCCACAGGGCTGTCTCACCTGAGACTGCAAGACCCATTACACCACCTTGCACTGCACCCCATGAGGAGCGTAGGATGAGGTCGTTTACCACACAAATCTCATCCCAAAGGGCCGGGTTAGGTGCCCCTGAGTCCAGCTACCCGCCCATCTCTTCTAGGATCTCACCCTGGTACGCGGATAGCAGAGTCATTGCATTCAGAGAGCAAACAGACTGTCCTGCATACCTATACATTTCTCTGGAAAATGGAGGCATTGAGGCGTTCCATTTTAGTAGGCAGAGAGATGTTTGAGGAAGCTAAGAGAGATCGACGGTTAGGGTGGAGGTGATAAGCCACTGAAGTCTCCACTGCTGGGGGTTTAGCTAGCCCCAGTTTCTCCATCCCGTCGATTTCCAGCTTTGAGTAGCCCTTGGTGGGAAGCTTACTCTTAAAAGGACTGAACCAGTACCTGCTCATTTCTTTCATACTGGCAGGCACTGCTGGCAAGAGTTGTTTTGATGGCGGTTGGGCTGGTGGAAGCCTCTTACCGTCATACAGGTCTCTCTCCCCCCCAGTAGTGTCCTGGGCTGCCGGCCATTGTATTCCCAATTTGGACGCGGCCCGTTTGCAAACCTCATATAAATTGCTGTCCACTAGGGGAACAGCGTTGGATGCACTAGGGGATCTGGACTGTTGGACAGGAAAGGTGGCATCATCCTCCTCATCCTCCATTTTGTCCATGTCGAGGAGGACAGAGTTGGCATCGCCCTCACAACCCGGTTCTACTTCGAGGAGCTCCTTGAAAAGTGGAGGCATCACCGGGGATTCAGCATCCATCATGTCCGCCCAGCTCGATGAGGCTCGCGGCACATGGGTGCTGGTTGTGGCTTTTGAGGTGGCTCCTGACAGGCAAGGGTCCTGACTATTGGATACCGCCACTCTCAGCCTCCTTTCCAGTATCTTTTCTGGCATTGACGCACAGTGCAAACATGACTGGTAGTCAGCCAGCGATGTCTGAGCGTGTTTAGCGCCCATGCACATTGGATGAGGGTCCCTGCCCAAGATGCACGCCCCGCATGACGCAGGGCACAGGCGGGATGCAGCCTCTTTGACCTTCGGTTCCGACCCTTTGGCGGGGGTAGCAGCCGAAGACATGGCGACTGGAAAGGAAGGTAAATATATAAACAATAAGCCGTACTAGGCAACGCGTTAGCCTGTCGATAAATTGCACTAGCAAACAGGGATTAGCCCGGGCTAACAGCGTACCGTAAGAGTCCGCCCGCCGTGACACGTTAGCTGAACTCAGGGTACTCGGTTCGGCTAACAAACTAATGCTAACTGAAACCTGGTAGGCTCGCCGTAACACGTTAGCCAGGGGAATGGAAGTCACACAGTCACCGACCGCACCGGTAGGTAAATACAGGTTAGTCGGGGGAACAGCTCGCCTTGACGCGGACACTGCTCAAATATCCTATGTAACTTCTAAAATATACTTCTATTGAAGTACTTAGCAAATCTCAACTAAAGCCAGGAACTGCATTCGGCGACATATTCCTTAACGGGTCGTCTGTGAACTGTTGAGCAGAAAATCCAAGCTAGCCTAGATGAGTTGAGGGAGCTATAGTTTCTTCACGGGAAGAAAGCGAGAATGATTTGTGATCGACAAGGGAAATATGAGGAGGCGGGGCCCCAGCACAGACGTGGTGTCATTGGAGCTTCCATAGTTGGTCACGCCGAGGCGATTCTCATAGTGAAACACCGAACGACGTTAGAAAAAGTACCAGCATCCATGTAGCGTTAGCAGCAACAAAAGTTGCCACCCCCATTCTTACACAGAGCGTTTTGTGCGTATTGTTTATATTTTTTTAGTATTCAACGTGATGAAAATTTGACAAAGCAATCCCTTCTGTCTTGAGCATAAACACCACAAGTGTAAAGTAGATTGGATGAGCGGTTCTTGAAAGACGCGTAGAACACACATGCAGAGAGATAGCAGTTCTTTGCTTTATAGGTAGACAACACTGGGCCCTTTTATATGCTCCTTATCTTCGTCACTGCATTATAAGCTGACTTTGGCGGACTTCTAGGAGCCGTTGAATATGTGTTATATCATAAGTTCGACAAACCAGACTGGTTAACTGGTAGAAAGATGTACATCTTCAAACAGCACAAGTCTGGCTTCATAAATCCAAACTGGTTTGGTTTGTTTTTGCCAGTCCTACACAGTAACGTGTTATGCTTTGGTGAAAGCAAACATTCATCTGTCCTTTGTGTGTCTACCTGTACATTAATGTGTCTGTGTGTGGGAGTGGGAGTAAACAGTCTTGTCTGAGTAATCAATTTGTTGTGGCCTGTATCAGTGGATCTCTCTTCACTTCAGGTTGTGGCTTTGTGCGTCACTGTGTTCCCGACGGAGAGTTTGCTGATGGTGACATTGATGATCACAGCGACGGGGCTCATCGAGCTGCTGCTGATGCCTCATGTCAAATTTGGACAGCAAAGGGTCCTATGTTCATTTTGTGCATTTTATTTGTCCCATTTTCTCATAATTATTGAATCTTATTTGTCCAATCTTGGCTCCCGTTTCCCATCTGATCCCACCTGATATTAATTCACAAAACCCTCCAGGATTCTGCAGTTTTGACAAACTTTTAAACAGACATGTGGGGGAGATAGTTTTCACTCTAATTGTTCGATATTTTACAGGCGGTGTCCATTGAGACGGCAGCTGTGATCCCTCCAAATTAGTTGTCATGGTGACACTGTACAGCTTCCCCTTCCTGGTTCCAAACTATATTAAGGAAACTTTCTTGACCTTGTCAGATCTCACTTCTACACAAATTTTGCTTTGCGGACTATTTAGTTTGTTTTACAGGATGTGTAGTGAAAGCAGCATCTTATAGCAGCAGTGGCTTCACATAATGCATTCAGGTACAGTACTGTAATCTAAGTCATCTCTGTTTCTGTGTTCAGAACCAACACACACTGTAGTTATGCGTGTAAAATCTGAAATTGATCTGAAGCGTAAAACACACCTCGGATCATGTTTTCATGCATATAGCTCAAGAAAAACACGATCCGTTATGTAGCCTGTGTAGGAGGTACTTTTTAAGAGACTCCAGATGAACGCTTCAGGTTTTGGATTTCATAACCAAACTGTGTCCAAAAATAAATGTATTTAGCACTCATATTGCAGTGTCTTCATTTCTATGAGATTCTCATTCATCTGTATGCTGAGGTGACAAGACAACGTGGAAGGTTTAACTGTCAGCTAGTGTCCCAGTTTATGTGTGTTTTAACATTTCAGTATTACAAAGTAAGGACTGTTTCATTAAAATGCCAAGTCTCCCTAAATCTCAGTTTCCAATAAAACGCCTGTATTAGCCTTTCCTTTAAAAGTAAAGATCCAATATATAATCATTTTTAAGATTTTGAAATACAATCAGATTATAAATTCTTTATTTTCACTTTAGCTGCCCCTGAAGCTCTGCCATTATCATCAATTAGAGGGTTCACTCACAAATACAGCCTCTTTTGTGAAAGCACTCAGTGGCAGCATTTTTAAAAGCACCCTTCAGCCACTAAGCTGGACAGTGTTTGAATGCATATGTGAAATCCTCTGTATTTATCACATTAGACTGCTTGTTTTGACTGAAAGTTCTGAAAGAAGGTCAATGTGAAATATAGAAAATGTCTTAAAGTGGCCCTATTATGATTTTCCACTTTTTCCCTCTTCTTTAGGGTTTTATATATATTTTTGTACATGTAAAAGGTCCGTAGAGTGTAAAACCTGAAGTCCACGCCTAAAAGGAGTTACCCTCCCCTTCAGAAACACTGCTCCTGAGCTGCCTGAAACGGCTCGATTTAATTCTCTCCTTCACTTCCGTAACTTTATGAGGTCAGAATGTTACGGAAGTGACGGCTAGTTTGGCCCACCCTCAAATAACAAAATAGAGAGACAGAGCTCAAGCTCACATCTACCATGGTATAGTGATTATGACAGCAGTCTCTCACCCAGGTGGCCCAGGTACAAATCCTGTTGTGGCTCATTGTTCAGTTGTCAAGCTCTGGAGGAAGAGTTTTTTTAAATGTGAGACATTGACCAATCACAACAGAGCAGGCTAGCTGACCAATCAGGGCAGACTTTGCTTTCTGGAGGGAGGAGCAAGTGCTACAACGGAGCATTTCAGAGAGAGGGTGAGAAAAGGAAAATAGCATAATATGGTCTGTTTAACACACAACACATCAGTGGAGGCCTGTACTGAAAAGCTTCCATTGCCATGGAGTAAAGGATCAAAATTGATATGCTCTTAAGTTTCTTGTAAATAATTCATTCAGCATGAAACATCATGAAAAAATTACTTATTGATTAAAGAAATACTAATCGTCTAGACAACCAATGAGTTGGCTAATCGACTGAGGGGGCACCTGTAATTTCTGCTGTACATGCAGGTTTTATTGGCATTAAATGTTACAGTACCAGAGAGTTATACAAAGCCTGAAAAACACTACCATCAGTGCTTTCAAAGCAGGCGTGTAACAAGCTTTGGCTTGTTGGGCCATCTTTTCACAGCATTGACATAAGGCTTAGTATATTTTAGTTTCCTGTAAACCAGGAAACAAGGAGCCAGACAGTGATCAGAGAATCCCAAAGCTGCACAGGGAACTGAACAATAGGTGTCCTGTAAAGTTTTATAGCAGTGGTCACTATATCCCCACTATATCAGTCATGCAGCGTCAATCACAATTTTAAAATTACAATCAAGTGAAAGAATGACAAAGTTTGTGACCTGCCGGCCATGCTGAGTGCAAAGTTTTTAATTAAACGCAAATAGGGCTTTCGCTGCGGCAGGCACAGGGTTTCTAGTGGAGATGTAGACGTGTGTTTTTGACAGGGAGATGATCCCTGAGCCTTTATCCATCTTCCTAAATGTTATCCTTACCTTCAAATATACACCACCATTTAGAGGCTTGTAGGAAGAAAGACAAGCTGCCCAAACTGACCAGTCACAGCTCTTGTGAACCCTATGTAGTATTTCAACAGGAGATAATGTGGCGAAAAACATAACAAAGAAAACAAACTAGCCTGGATCTGTTAAATTCCTAGCTTTAGCCCTCAAATTAATGTTTGGGCCAGCAGGAGGCCAGGAGTCAAATTCTCCTCCTGTAATCTCCTAAAATGGAAAAAGAAAAGGAATCACATTCCTAAAAAGAGAATCTCAAGTGGGAGGCAGGAAAAGCACCAGAAAATGGACAGCTTTATCTCATGGATCGTGGTCCTTTGGCCTCATCCAATTGGCAAGCTCTGCCCCAATAATCTACTCACCACAATAGCCTTTTGCTCGCTGTTAAATTCCATTTATATGAATAGGAGCATTGGACAGAGACCATGAGATAAAATGGTGAGAAGGAGAGTGAGAAGGAATAAGAAGAGTGGGGGTTGAGGGGAAGTGGACCCAAAGGATAAAAGAAATCAATAGCAACATGGAGCTCGAGTTTTGAAAGCACGTTTATAATACTGTCTATCATAGTCACTGGAGGAAAACTGCCACTGATTGTGTGTCTATAAAGAAAAATGCATGTGTGTTTGTGTGTGTGTGTAGGTGTGTGTGTGTATGTGTATTGCCAGGCAACAGCACAAACATATTGGCGTGTCTGCCTGCAGGGTGCTCCTCCGTCAGCTGATGTAAATGAAACATTGTCACACTATCTCTCCAATTAGTTGGGAATGAAATCGAATGGTTTCTACAGAGCTGAGATAAATGGAGATGCATTTAGTCTGTAGCCACACACGTCCCTCAGTGCCATCAGTGTTAAAGTACCAGAGTCTCATGACCACTTCTGGGAACATGTAAATATGTGTTATCATGTAGCAGCAGATTTGACTGAAAGGGCATTTCTGTTTGCCGGATTTCGTGCTTTGAACCCTTTGATCAAGATTTTGACCACAACCTGACTCACCTTTGTCAGCTGGTACGGGTAGCTTAACCTTTGTTTATACTCGCATTTATACTAGCGCGCAAGCAACGACCATGAACGGAGTCGATTTTTACGCTACACGCTGCAAACTAAAGCGTACAAACATAAGGTACTGTGAAGAATGAAAAAGACAACGAGCGAAAACCTATAAGTGTAACTCATAGACTGTAGGTGTAATTGGGAAAACGACATACACCAACCTCCACAATGCCGAGGAGGGATTGTAATTATCTGTAAACTCATCTCATAGGCATGGTCTACTGTACTGTATAAAGAAAACAGTAGGTATAAAGAAACAAAGGTTGAATTTATTTTAAACTATTTCATTTGGCTGCAACAAATTTACTCAATTGTAGATTTTTAAGACCTCCAGTTTGTAAAGCATTTAAAATCGAATTGGCCTTCATTGTATAATCCCTAGACATGTAGATAGTGTTTTAACTGTTTGTGACGTGTCACGTGATCGCGCTTTCCGCATCGGCTTGGCTTTACTACAGGGAGTATATACTAAGCTCTACCCTCTGAAACAGACTGCAGGGATTTGTTAAAGAGTGCAGCTAAATTGCAGGCATGACCTTGAATGACCTCGCATGGTACGGACCAGGGAGAAGGTCCAGTCGGTCCTGGCTGATCCAAGCCACCCCCTGTCAAGGTAGTTAAGAGTTGCTTCTGTCTGGACGCAGATACAATCTTCCAAAATGTTTGACCAATAGACCAAAGAACTAATAAGTCCTTGCTGCCATTGCCTTTTAAATTAACTTAATTATGAATTATATATTCTATTATAATAAATGTATTGTCAATTGTTTGTTTGATTGATATGTGGCTAATGTGGAAGTATCCTTGATCCACCTGTTACAACAACAAGTTTTACCTTCTTATCTAATGTTGAATTGACGTAATTGATTTCAAATGCCACATTTCTGCAACTAGCCTAATTTATTCATGTATTCACTTCACATTTCACAGCCCCACCAATAAATAGTGAAGGCACAAACTATGTATTACCAGCAGAACAAAAAAAAGAACATGCTATTCTTCAATTTTTTCCCCACTAACTGTGTCTTTTGTCATCTGCAGGATAGCTGATGTTTTGCAAGTGCTTTACATCGCCATAATCCCACAAATCTTAAATACTCTCATGTGTACGTGTGAAACACTGTGTGTGTTTAAAAAAGAGTATATTTGAAAATACTGTATATGTTGTAAGTATGTAAGTGTCCACTGTATCAGATACAGTCATGTATCATTTTATCTTCAGGAACAAGTAATGATGACTTAATAACATGACACAATTATCTCTATTTATATAAACAGTATGGCAATATCATGACCTGTTCAGCAGATTCAAACCGACAGGCAGGACCTGTAACTTGTCATAAACATTCAATAGGGGAGTCAAATATGTTGTTTGCGTCCCAAAAAGTTTCAGTTGGCTCCACAAGCAAATTATTTGGTTCAGGTTGAAATATTTATATTTATATAACTATTGAAAGGAACCTTTCACAACACTTGCTTCAGACATTAATCTCTGCCTCAGGATTAATTAACTTCTGATGATCCTCTTTTTTTTCCATCTAGCCTTGTCATATATATGTATACCTGCAACTACCTACAAAACTTATTTATTTTTATTTATTGCCTGTACTATTACGCTTATTGACTTGCTTGTACCCTGGAGTCTTTGTGCTTTCTCGCTTCGCAGGCTTCTATAAATCGTGGCTGTACCTGGACCGTGGACGTGCATCCTGCTACGGCCCTGCTGACACCGACTGCTACCACCATTATTATTATTACTAGTCACATTACTATTACTATTACCTGTACCATTAAGCATTTTAGCTTTACTTCCACCCTGAAGCCCTTTTGCTTTCTCGTTCTGCAGGTTTCCATGAATCGTTGTGGTACCTGGACCGTAGTCGTGCCTCCTGCTGTGAGCCGACTGACACCCACTGCTACTTCGATTATTATTATTAGTCACATTACTATCCCTATTTTCATGGCTATAATTCTACTGTAATAATTGCTGCTGTTATTATAAGTAGTCTTATTATATGAATCATTTATGTCATATACGTTGAATGTGTTGTATCTAAGAACTGTTATGCTGCTCATTCTGTACACATGACATCTATTGCATTCTGTCCATCCTGGGAGAAGGATCCCTCCTCTGTCGTTCTCCCATATGTTTCTTCCTTTTTTCTCCCTGTTAAAGGGGTTTTTTAGGGGAGTTTTTCCTGTGCCGATGTGAGGGAAGGACAGAGGATGTCGCATGTGCACAGATTGTAAAGCCCTCTGAGGCAAATTTGTAATTTGTGATTCTGGGCTATACAAAATAAACTGAATTGAATTGAATTGAAAACTAATGACAATCCCATCAGATGTATAACTTTTGCAGAAAATGGAAATATACAAGTACCTCAAAAATGTACCTAGTTACTTTACACCACTGGTGTTGAGAGTATGTGTATTGTTCTAGACGGATCAGGTCTGGATGAGTGGTTGGAGGGGAGTCCTGAGCCATCCCCTCTTTATAGTTTGATAAAAGAGGGTCTTATTATTGATAGGAGACAGAGCTGTGTATCATTCCTGTATGCACACAGAGCTTTTGGCTGTGCAAGCCATTGAGGCATAGAAGGGTTTAAGAAGTATTTCATTAAAGTGGAGATGTGGCCAGGCAGCAGTAAGAATAGAAGCCATCTCTATCTGGTCGCCATTCTAAGAGCTCATCTTTACTATTCACCCTGGTAATCGGAGGAAATGGTCTGACTGCTCTGCTGCTCACAGCCGCCATAACATCTTCCAACTGATGCAATAGCTCAATCTCAATGCTCTTGCCATGCTTTGTTGAGAAGACCCACATTTCTCCAACTTGCTGTAACACTTTTCCTCTGGGGAGCAATAAAAGCGTATCTTATCTAATTTTATATCCCAATATGAATGTCTGTTTGCAGCTATGCACGGACTTTTAAAAAGTACTGCCAAAGTGTCCTCACCATGGATATCAAAACTGGCTACTCCCAGATGATCCCCATTCATTTAAAGGAAAACTTTCGAAAAAATTATCTTTCTTGCGGGGACTGTGATGTTCAGATTTATGTAATGGAAAACACAAAATCAGACTTGAGAGAGTGAGGAGAGTTGACTCTATGGCTAATGTGCCTATCAAAACTTGAGGTAAGGTTTCATTTTTGTAGCAAAATGCATCAGTAATTATAATCCAGTGATATTAGTACGTGAAATGAGTGATTTACAAAATCCAATCAGTTCATCTTTGTGTCCAAGTGGACACTTTTGTTAAACTTGAGGAAATTCCCTCAAGACGTTCCTGAGATATCGTGTTCATAAGAATGGGATTGACATGAATCACAGTGACCTTGGCCTTTGATATTTCACCACCAAATCCGAATCAGTTCATTTATTGAGTTTATGCAAAATTTGAAGAAAATCGCTAAGTGCGTTCCTAAGATTGCGTTGACAAGAATGGAACAGACGTGAGGTCAGAAATGTTAAGAAATTCTCTCTAGGAGCTCCTGTGATATTTTTGTCCATGAGGATGGACCTCACAAACACATAATGCCTCCAGCCAAGACTTTCAGCTAAGTGGAGGCATAAAAGAATAGTTTGGTAAAAGAAAAGTTCTGTAAAATATTTTTTGGGGTATAGTTTGGTCTCTTACGTGCAAACCCCAAGTAACAGGTAAGCGGTCTACCAGCTATCTAACAGAAAAATCTGTTTTGCACATACAGTAACACTGTGTGCATTGTCTTGTGGGTCATTTTAAGTATACTGTGGATGATTATAAGATATGTAAGTAAGCCTGCTTAACACTTAAGATTATAGTTTAATATTTATTTTAATTTGCTCCCAATTCTGTTTTACACTTCCAGGGTTACAGCTGAAAGGATAAGACTAAAAATGTCACACACGCCACAATTTCCCCAATAGGATAAACAAAGTATCTTCTGTTATTCTATAAAATAAAATAAATATAAGCAAAACATAAATTAAACTAAATAAACAAATGTGTTTACAGTCAGATCTACTCGTGCACTGATCTGTTAAATCTGTTCATTTATACATTCACCCAGTTGGCGATTATTTGTCACCTGACTTTCCTGCGTTTTGCTTCCGCTGATGTGTTGCTTTTAGCCTGGATTATTTGTTTAACCTTTCGTATTTGTCTAATATTACAGTTTGCTCTTTGTTAAAATATTTGTAAAATATGCTGCTCTGCTGCCAGTCATCCATGTTTGTGATTAGTCATATGCTGCAAACGCCAACCCTTTCATGTGAACACACTCTGTGACTGTGGCTCAGTGATACAGCAGGGTCGTTCTTCAATCAGAGGATCGCCAGTTCGATCCCCGGCTCCGCTAGTCCATGTCGATGTGTCCTTGCTCCCGCAGGCTGTTCCTGAGGTGTATAAATGGGTATGAAGGCTAGTTAGGGTCCTGATGGGCAGGTGGCACCTTGCATGTTAGCCCCTGCCATTAGTGTATGAATGGGTGTGAATGGGTGAATGATGACATGTAGTGTAAAAGAGCTTTGAGTGGATGAAAGACTAGAAAAGCACTATACAAGTACAGTCCATTGATAGTCACCATCATAGGACCACCCTGATCGCATTTGATCTGGTAAATTAAGCCAAATAACGATTGTTGAACTTTGAACTTGCTAAAAAAAATAATTAAGAGGATAAAATTCACTTTAGTTATTGTGCATTTATTAGTAATTTATTTATTTTTAAATCTATTTATAATTGTTTTGATCTATTTTACTAGATGCCACTGCCAAGCAAAGTAAAAACCGCTCGCCATAGGCAGCGTGTTAATTCTGACCCTGCAGCAAGAGTGGAGTACCTTTCTAGGAGAAGAGAAAAGTTGTTAAGAAATGTAAAAAATGAAACTATAAATAAAGCAACATCAAGTACATATTGCCCCTGTATGTTTTTCATTACCTGGAAGAAATGCATTTTTTTCATTAACATGTTCATCTGCTGTCATCTTTTATTAGTCCAAATTAAAATAGACTTTACACCATAGATTTATGGCATGACGCTATATTACATTACTGTTTCAGTTACCAGGGAAGAAAACAGAAGGGAAAGATTCCATATGTAAAGTCAAGTGAGCTGCCAGAGAGAGAGAGAAAAAGAAAAAGAAAGAGAAATGGAGGGCTGCATCCAATGCTTACAGGGAAAGGAAAAAGATGGCAAACGCTGTGTTAGACCTTACACCGCCATCTATGGAGAACATTCCACCAGTTCTGGTTGATGTAGCACAAGAGCAGCCAGAAAATGCAGGTCAAGCTGTGGTAGACCGCAATACCTCTGAATGAGGAATTTTAATCCACCTGTCACCTCCACACCAGAGAGAGATAAGAGAAGGAATACATCTTCAGCAGAGAGACGTTGCAAAAGACTGCAAAAAGAAGTGTAAACTGAAAAAGCAGGTCTTACATATTAGGAAACAGCTAGCAGAGATGAGAAAACCAAAAGATAAATTCAGAAAGAGTGAGAAGAGGTTAATGACAAGACAAAGAGTAGGCCTAAATGAAAAATTTAAGCCAAGGGGGTGCAAGAAACTGTCAGCAGAGAGAAAGCAAGCTGTCATCAATTTTCTGTCCAGAGATGAAAAAAGTCGTCTTTTAGCTGGGAAAAAAGACACCATCACCAAAAATAAACAGAAAATGCAAAGAAGAGTTCTAACAAACCCCCTCACTGAGCTCCATGGACAGTATCAAACAGAGGTGGAACAGCATCTCTCCATGTCTTACAGACAATTTGCCAAAAGACGGCCTTTTTATTTCACAGAGCTGAAGACCAGGGATAGAGATACACGTGCATGTGTGGAACATGAGAGTTTCCGGCTATTGGTTAACAAACTCGCCAAGAGAGGGCTGTTGAAGACAACCAGCATCTCAGAGTTAGTGAGTATGATTGTGTGTGACCCAAAAAACAAAGCATGCATGGATCGTGTACATCCGAAGTGCTGCTTTGACGAAGTTGAATTTCCTGAGACAGACTGTACGGAGGTTTCTTGGGAACAACGTGAGTAACTTCAACGAACGGAGAGAAAACCTTTGCAAATGTTTTAAAACAAACATACACAGGGACAATCCAGGACTTAAAAGAGCTGTTCCACAAAAAGCTAGAAGCTTTAGCCATACATCAATTCTACTGGATCCACCAAACAGAACAGTTCCGTAACCTAAAACAAAATCTGACTGAATCTGAAGCTGTTCTTCACGTTGATTTTTCGGAAAACTATGCCTGCAAGCTGAGTACAGAAATACAAGCTTATCATTCCATGGCACCAAATCATATGCAACGCTGTCAAACAGCCTCCGCCATGATGAGCGGGCAGTGTGGGCAGACCTGGAGCCCATACTGAAAGAGCTTCGGGCAACCTGCCCACAGATTACAGCTCTACATGCAATCAGTGATGGACCCGTTACCCAGGACAGGAACAAAGCAAACGTTTACCACCTTAGTACTGTGCCTTTCCTTTCTGGATTCAAGCATGTTACATGGAACTATTCAGAAAAGTGCCCCTGATGGCATTGTTGGTGCCTTAAAGAGGGATTCAGATCGCTACGTTCAACTAGGAGGCGAGCTGCAGACTCCACTGGACTTGTATGAGATGCTGGCCAAAAAAATCAGGCTCAACTATTACTTACCATTGGGTAAGCGAAGAGAGCATTCAGAAATATGATGAGCTGATTCCAGGCAAATTGATGGCTGTGAGGGGCACCTTAAAGATTCACCAGGTTTTGTCTTCACAAGCTGCAAACATACGGAAATGAAGACACGCCTATGTTACCAGCTAGTAAAAGTGGACCTGAGGGACACCATGTGCCACACTGAGAATCCCTTAAGCACTCCTGAGCAACAATAATGCATTAAAGTGTATTATTTATCAGCTGCAACATTCACATCATCATCACATCGTCAAGGCTTATTTTGTTAACTATAACGCCACTCACACAACAACACAACCTCGCAACTATGCCCTGCAATAGAATCCACACAGAGCACTTGCTTTACGTCAATTCACCCAAATGTGACCATAACTTTTAAGGTGGAATGTTTTCTTGCACTTTACGCATTGCATATGTTAACGTCATAAATGAATCAACACAGCTTAAATGTCAATATGACAACTTTGACCATTGAATTTGTTTTGATTGACTCTCTTGCATGTGTTAGGCTTCAGTAATGTTTGGATCAACAAGTATTTTATACAAACTGAGAATATTTAACTGTTTCCTCACTTGGAGAAAAAAAGAGGTGGTGCGTTGTTCCAGTGCAATCCAGCAGCACTACACCTATGCATATACACACACACACACACACACATACACTGTAATATAATATAAAAATAGCTGCACACTCGTAGCCACGATGCAAAAAAGATTGAATACTGTAACATATTTTCTGCATCATAGCCTTCTTCAGGGTATGGTAGGATAAATGGAATTGTACTTATCGTGCTTTTCTAGTCATCCGACCACTCAAAGTGCACTGCATGTCATCATTCACCCATTCATACAGCGATGGTAGGGGCTACCATGCAAGGAGCCACCTGCCCATCAGGACTAAGTAACATCACAACCATTCATATTCCGCTGGATGAGCCTTCGGAAGCAATTTGGGGTCTTGCTAAAGGACACATAGACCTGGACTAACGGAGCTGGGGATCTACCTGCTACAAAGATGCCTTTCTCACCTGGAAAAGGCTGGAAGCACTGAGAGTCATGTTCTTCGACTTCTCCAGTGCCTTCAACACCATCCAGCCTTTGCTTCTGAGGGACAAGCTGGAGCAGACTGGGGTGGACCACCACCTCACTGCATGGATCCTGGACTACCTCACCAACCGTCCACAGTATGTGCAGGGAGCACTCCCGAGGACCTTTTTCGACTCTGTGGTGGCATCAGCCATTTTTTATGCAGCGACAGCTAACAAGAAGAGACTGAATAAACAGGAAGGCCAGCAGTGTGCTGGGGTGTCCACTGGATACGGTGGAGGTGGTGGGAGACAGGAGGATGATGGCAAAGCTATCATCCCTGATGAACAACACCTCCCACCCCATGCAGGACACCCTGGCAGCTCTGTGCAGCTCCTTCAGCCACCGGCTGCTTCACCCCCGGTGTGTGAAGGAGAGGTACCGCAGGTCCTTCCTTCCTGCTGCTGTCAGGCTGCACAACCAACTCTGCTCCCAGCAGACCACATGACACTAAAAACCTGTGCAATACAAATACACTGTGCAATATAGTTATAATAGTTTTTTCTGTCTGTAAATATAATATTTCAGTTGTTTATTTTCTACTGTTTTTTATTGCTTATTTATAATACTTGTTTTTTTATTTCATTTTTATTTTTATCTTGTATTTCTTTTACTATGTCTCTTGTGTGCACTTTACCCTATGCTGCTGTAAGCCTGCAAATTTCCCCGCTGCGGGACTAATAAAGGATTATCTTATCTTATCTTATATGTCACATTGTCATAAAATGTCTACTCTTCCAGCAGCCTGGTGGGTGATGTGTGTCCTCTCAAAGGTCAGTGATTTAAAGACAAGTTAGACTTAGCACAGTTTTGTTATGCATGAGCATAATGTATTCTGTTCCACTTACCTGTTTGGAATTAAATACGCTGCCATGGGAAATTCTCTTCAATCCGTATTGAGATTGGATGCCAGTAAATTTTGGATACTTGAGACTTAATGATGTTAAATTCATCTTTCTGAATTTGCTGAACCAAATTATAATTGTGTGAACCGTAATCTTCCATTTCAGTTGCTTCTCCTCTTGAAAGCCTGCACTCATGACTAATGACTGTTTTATCGATTTGAATGTGCTAATGTCATTTTTCAAGTTAATTGACGCTCTCCCCTGCCTTGACTCATACATGACATTCACCTGCTCCTTGAGTTCAAATATATTTGGTGAATTTTCCGCTCCCAGTGGACCTCTTCATATCTTATTTCTGTTTATCTCCATGTTTTGTTATAAATGAGGCAGACAGAAAATCAAATAGCAACCATTGAGGAGTAGCCTTTGGCACTCTGCCCCTACTCAAATTTAACTAAGTGTTATTTTATTTTGACTGACAACTTAGAAAACAGCACATGTACTGCAGAGCGGCACTTACTCTTTTAGTCCTTTATTCCTTTTTTTCATTGATTTCTTTATGCTGGCTCTCATCTTGACTCCACGACATCTGCATATGTCTGGTTTTGGGCTGCCATGATGGTTGGCCTGTATGTAATATTCTGATCCAACAATGAATAAAAATACATTGAATTAAACCAAGCACTCCCAGTTTCTACTCCCTCCCACCATGTTTCACCCCATTTCACACACACACACACACACACACACACACACACACACACACACACACACACACACACACACACACACACACACACAAACGCATGCACATACAGAGACACAGACACACACATCCTTATTCACACACACGATATTTCATCCCAATCTAACACGCACACTCACTCTCTTTCTCACTACCCCACCTGTGCGAGAAATACAGATACTATAATGACTTTGAGGGTTGCTTGGGAGTCCTACCAACATCACACTCTGCAGGTACATACAGTACAGCAGCTTACTGTAAGACAACATGAGCAACAGAAAGAAAAGGATGACAGCCCTGGAGGCTCTGGAACACATCCTTAATCATGACAGTAAAATAGAGACCATCTTGAGGTCAATTCAGATTATGATGATACTGATTATGAACCATCAGATGAGGAAATTGATATTCTTATTCCTCCAAGCAAGACATTCATGTCAAAAATGGTGAAATACAGTGGTCATCCTCACCCAATATACGTCAGTCAAGACTGTCTGCCGAAAACATTATAAAGACAGTGCCAGGCCCCACCGGGATGGCAGTGACTCGTGTCACAGACATCAAGTCAGCTTTTGAGCTCAATACAGAAACTCATTCTAGAAATGATTAATCTAGAAGGGAGACGTATTTTTGGGGAGAAGTGGAAGGAGCTGGATGAAACGCATTTACATGCATATGTGGGGCTCCTTATCCTTGCTGGGGTCTATAAGTCACTATAAATAAATGTAAATAGAGTTTACTTTCAATACAAATCCTTATGACTCATTTGGCTTGATTTTAAGTGAACGGGTCAATATGACCCTGAACAGAAGAGGTGTCTCATCTCTATTTATCTACATCACCGCAATAAAAAATGTAAAGAATAAAAATGTAAAAAAGATATGTTATGTAAGACTAATGCAATTTATATCTAGGTTTTTCCAATGTATCTAAAAAATGGTTTGAAGATGTATTTTTCATGAAAACGAGTGAGTTATCCTAATGGAACTATGATCTGAGAGGGGTGGATAACTCCATTCCACTAAATACTAATTTAATTGTTAGTGTTGGTATGAGGTACAAACTATGTTTAGGATTGTTAGTGTTGGTATGAGGTACAAACTATGTTTAGGATCTTTTGATTTCTAACAACTTTTGGAGAATTAAACATGCACCGGGTCACATTGACCCGGAAACGGAAACATTATTGCTGTTCCTGACAAATGAACATAACAGGAGGGTTAACACATAGGACAAAGGTTGTTCAGAGGCATACAGCAGACCATAGATACCTTTTTTTAATCAGAAATTTTGAAAAAGGGTACAAAATTCTGATCTCTTTTAAAATAAAAGCCTTAATAACTTAATTCAGCTGTTTGCTTAAGACTGTGAACAGCCTCAAGATGATCTGATGTGTGAAAACAGACACCTGAGCGTAATCACCTAAAAGACTGAACTTCCTGCACAAAACTTCCCTGAAACAGAACATGCAAATGACTGGATGTGTGTTTTCCCTCCACTTTGCACCAGCTGAGCCGATGAGTCTGCTCAGCAAGCACCACCCCATCTTCAAATCACATCCAGTGGGATTCTAAAAATAGTGTTTCCTCAGAGGCTCTGTCTCATTAAACCCGGACTTAAGGCTTTATGTGCTCTTTCCAGGCTCACGCCCCTAACTGAGTGAATGATTGCACATTGCGGTAATGAAGGCAGAGCTACAGCACTACAAACATTACAACAAAACTATCGCTGCCTTCTGATTTGAATCTGTAACCCAACATCTAAATTATGTATGTGGTGTGTTGTTGAGTTGCTGAAGGAATGAGAATCTGAATCTTTCAAGATCATACTCTTCATCCAAATGTTCACAAAAGAACATTAGACATTAGAGAAATCTCCAAGGTCTGATGATACTAATTCAGAGTCATGACCTGTGTTGCCCTGCTGCCTGTGCTTTAGTCCCCCAATTCATATTATCTGTGGCCATGGTTACACTTGTCTGTTCAATGGAACTTTTGTCAAGCGATCATGTCAGGATGTCATTAACTATCAAGTCTGTTTGCTCAGAGATTGGATCTTTCTAGCATAGCAATCAGCCAGACCACATGTAGGGGTGGCCACTTTATTGCTGCGGCTAGAAATAATGTTGGCGAACCAAAACAGTAAAACCAAAACAGTGAGCTTAAGGTCAGTAAAGCAGTCCACAGAATGGAAGGGAACTGCAGCCAGGAGAGGATTCTCTTTGAGTTTGTCACAAGCAACACATTTTACCTTACACAGTAATTTGATCAATTGTTCATATGAAAATATTGATTACTGATCAACAACTAAGTGGCGCCGCGGATGGCTGCCTCGGTGTGTTCATGCGCACTGTTTTGTTTTTGTTTGTAAATTCAGTTTTCTGCTGCGATACCCGGAGCTCCTTCACCAGAGATGAGCTCATAAACATCAGGGACACAACTCCAGCGGACCAACGTTTCTGTTAACATCTGTGGAATTACTGGACATTATAGTCAAAGGTGAGCTCACCTTTACTCACGCAGTGAAACACCATAGGAGAGAGAAACGAGCCGGCGCGCTTGTGCGTCTACGCCAACGTGGATTTCGCACACTGCTGCCAGGGATATTTCTTTCCTACGTGCGCTCACTGTGCAACAAACTGGACAAACTTCAGCTACTGGTGGGAAAAAACTAAGACTTTTCTTCATCCTCCATTTTGTGCTTCACTGAGACCTGGCTCTGTGGAATGTGCTACAGCTAGCAGGCTACCAGCTGTTCAGAGCGGATCGTTACACGGAGCTCTCCGGCAAATCGAAGGATGGAGGAATCTGTTTTTACTCCAACAGTTGCTGGTATAACGAAGTGACAGTGATTCTGCAGCACTGTTTTCCTGATCTGGAATCTTTTATCATTAAATGTAAACCCTTTTACTCCCCTCGTGAGTTCGCTTCATTCATACTGGTTGGTGTTTACATTCCACCGGAGGCCTTGGGGACTTTAACAAAGGAAACCTCAGCATTGAACTCCCTAAATACAGAGAGTTTATTAAATGCACAACCAGACAGGAGAACACTTTCAATCACTGTAACAGTACAATCAGCGGGGCCTATCGCGTCGTCTCTCACGCTGCACTGGGACACTCATCTGATTCCTGCATACAGAAAGAGGCAGAAATTAAAGCTCTATAAGCCTGTTTTGGGGAAATCAAAGAAGTTGACCAGTGAAGCCAGGGAGGATCTTCAGGTATGCTTGAACTGTACAAACTGGGATGTTTTCAGGACTGCTACCAAAAGTCTGGATGAGTACACAGAGGATGTGAAGTCATACATCAGCTTTTGTGAAGACAGCTGTGTTCTAACTATCACCAGGGTGAGTTACAACAATGGCAAACCTTGGTTCACAGCTAAACTCAGACAGCTAAGGATGCAAAACAGAACAGGCACAGTGGGAACAAGGACTTGTATAAAGAGTCAAAATACAGGTTTAGCAAGGCGGTGAGAGATGCTAAACGACAGTATTTTGAAAAAATGCAACACCAGCTCTCAGCACGCAACTCTGCTTCTGTCTGGAGAGGTTTCAGACAGATCACCAACTACAAGCCTAAATCCCCCCACTCGATGAATGACCTCCACCTGGCAAACAAGCTGAATGAGTTTTACTGTCGATTTGAAAGACAATGGGACAGTCCATAAAAACCGAAGAAGTTTAGCCTGCCAAAGTCAGGGATGGTGCACTTCTACACTGCCATCATTGAGTCCATTCTCAAAGTCTTTGAGCCCCTTCCCTCTGGCAGGAGGCTGGGTTCCATCAGGACCAAGACCTCACGCCATAAAAACAGCTTCTTCCCATCTGCAGTTGGGTTAATCAACAAAGCGTGGGACCCTCACTGACTTACATAATTACATCCCCAGGACAGTTTACACCGCTGCACATCTCGACACTTTTGAAAATATAAACTTGCTTTAACGTACTCTTTATTTTACTTGTGTACTTTTTACCGTAGTTTATTGTATATTTTCATATTTCTACTTTTAGATTATGTCTTTAGTATTGCACTGTGTTTGTTACTTACTGTACGCACCAATTAATCACCTCACCAAATTCCTTGTATGTTTTACATACTTGGTAATAAACAGCTTCTGATTCTGATTCTAGTGTGTAACAGAGTTAAAAATGCACTTAATCATTTCTTTTTTCCAATTTGTAATATGTGAGTGTGGCAGTGGGCGTGGTCTGCGCTCAGCTGCAGGGGAGAGAGGTGTGGGAGTGGTTCATGGGAACAGTGCCGTGGTGAGTTCAATCAACACAGCTGTAATGTGGTGCTAATTATGCTGAATGTACTTAAGCAGTAGCAGACGGGAGTTCGGGGGGGGAACAGTCAGACACAAGGAACGAGGACTGAGACGAGAGCGTGAAGCCATCAGAGTGGTGGCGTTCCGGGAACGTTGGACCGAGTGCGCCCGAGAAGCCGGGCAGCGAAGCGGACCGAAGCCGCATTGGGTATTTTGAATGAAATAAATATACCTTTGGTAAACTTACCCACTGAAGCCGTATCTGTGTTGGGGAGAACCTACGGTAGTCGAGAGTCGGCTACACTGGCGCCTGAACAGGGACCTCAACACGGTGATGACGGAGCAGCAGATACAGCCGGTGGCGGCGTTGGCCCAGATGCTGGGGGAGATCGCGGCCATGCACCAGCAACAGACGGAGGTGAACCGGCGGCAGATGGAGGCACTCCATAGCCAGGCGGAGATGCAGACCCGGGTCCTGGAGAGCCTGCTGTCCCGGTCGGGGGCGGCGGCTCCACCCCTCCGGCACCGCTCACGGGCATCGCGCTCCACAAGATGTCCGCGGAAGACGACCCACAGACCTTCCTAGAGATGTTCGAGGGGACGGCGGCGGCGTGGTCCGTGCGCCTGCTCCCCTTGCTGTCAGGGAGGCCCAAACTGCGGCGCTCGGCCTGCCAGCGTCCTCGCGGGGAAATTTCCAGGACATAAAAAAGCCGTCCTTGATAGGAGGGTTTCTCCCCGAGGACCACCGTCGCCGGTTCCGGGGCACGAAATGGACACCCACCGACCGTCCTTTCGTGTATGCCCAGAAGCTGAGGGACGCAGCTAACAGGTGGCTACAGCCAGGGAGTCTGACGGGGAGCAGGAGATGCTGGAGAGGATCACGATCGAACAGTTTGTGGAGGGCCTCCCGACTGGGACGTCGGAATGGGTGCGGTGCCACCGACCTGGGGACTTGGGGGCGGCCATTATCCTCGCGGAGGATCACCTCGCCGTCCACCCCGGGGACAGGGAGCAGAGGGGTGGACATCAGCGCCTGTCCGACCGACTCCTGCTCCTCGCAGGAAGTTCTTCACCTCAGCCTCCCTCCATCGCCCCCCACAAGCTCATCCATTTCAACCTCGCAATAACCCTCCCTCTGTTTCCTCCCATCGCCAGGCTCCAGGCGCTGTTCCCAACCCACAGGGGGCCCCTCAGGCGTCAGAGCAGGAGTGTTGGAGGTGTGGGCAGCCCGGTCACTTCCGCAGAGAATGTCCACTGATGGAGGTCGGCCAGGTGATCCGGGTTGCCGGCCCGCCAGCACCCTCCTCCGGTCCGGGGGGGACATACAGCGTTCCGGTAAGGATTCAAGGGGGTGTACACCAGGCTATGGTGGACTCGGGCTGTACACAGTCCATGGTCCACCAGAACTTGGTTCGGCCCGGGGCGTTGGTAGAGGCAAAGTGGGTGGAGAGCATGCATACTCAAAGTGGTGGATAAGGTGTGTGCATGGGGATGTTCACAGATATCCTGTTGTGTCAGTTGAAATTAAACACAGGGGCAATGTGTGGGTGTGCGATCGCGACCGGCAGGGACATGTGGGATGTGTGCTGTGCTCAGTGGTGATGCGAGGTTGTCCGACGCTGCTGAAGGGGAGGGGGAACCGGTGGTGCCCTCACAAGGGGCCCCGCAGGTTCCCGAAATACACTCCATGGAAGATTTTCCACTGGAGCAGTCTCGTGACAATACTCTACGCTTTGCCTTCGACCAAGTGATACAAATTGATGGTCACATGGTACACCCTGACACACCACCGACATACCCACACTTTTCATTGGTTAGGGATAGACTGTATAGAGTGAGTCGTGACACTCAGACTGGTGAAGATATTACCCAATTGTTGGTGCCGGAAAGCCGTCGGGAAATGGTTTTCCGGGCGGCTCATTATAACCCAATGGCTGGTCACATGGGGTATGACAAAACACTAGACCGGATAGGCCCGATTCTATTGGCCTGGGATTCGGGGAGTGGTGCGCCGTTGGTGTGCCTCTTGCCCTGAATGCCAACTGGTAAACCAACCGGCCATCCCAAGAGCTCCATTGCGCCCATTGCCACTAATTGAGGTCCCGTTTGAGCGCATTGGCATGGACCTCATCGGGCCATTTCACCGGAGCACTCGAGGATATCGCTTTGTGTTAGTTCTGGTGGACTACGCAACGCGATATCCTGAAGCGGTGCCGCTGCGCACTATCTCTGCAAAGAGTGTTGCGCAGGCACTGTTTCAGGTCATCTCCCGAGTTGGAATCCCGAAAGAGATTCTGACCGACCAGGGCACCTCGTTTATGTCACGCACATTAAGGGAACTATACGGTTTATTGGGCGTCAAGGCAATTCGGACTAGCGTTTACCACCCACAGCGCCTGAATAAAACCTTGAAGTCCATGATCCGTAAGTTCATACACGATGATGTCGGAAATTGGGATAAGTGGCTTGACCCTCTGTTGTTTGCAGTGCGGGAGGTGCCCCAGGCCTCCACAGGATTTTCTCCCTTTGAGCTGCTGTTTGGCAGAAAACCACGTGGGGTTCTGGACCTAGTTAAGGAAAACTGGGAGGAGGGTCCGAGCCCAAGCAAAAACGAGATTCAATACGTCCTGGACCTGAGAGCAAAACTCCACACACTGGGGCAATGTTCACGGGAGAATTTGCTCAGGGCCCAGGAGCGTCAACAACGCCTGTACAACAGAGGGGCTAGGCTGAGACAATTTGAACCGGGAGATAAAGTACTTGTATTACTTCCCTCTTCCAGCTCCAAACTGCTCGCTAAGTGGCAAGGGCCCTTTGTGGTCACACAGCGAGTGGGCGATGTAGACTATGAGGTTGTGCGTTCTGACAGGAGAGGGGCAACACAAATTTACCACCTCAACCTCCTCAAAGCATGGAGAGAGGCAGAGCCTGTTTCTCTGGTGACTACCGTGAAAGAGAGGGATGAGTTGGGGCCTGAGGTGCCAAATTCCACCAATCCAGCCTCGCTCCGTTGTGAAGACCATCTCACTCAGTCCCAAGCAGCGCTTTGTGACTGTTTGAAGGAAGCATAGTTCTATGTCGAAGCACACGGGGCACCACCAACCGCTTCACGTTTCTAACCGGTTTTCCCCGCTCAGCGACACACCCGCTGAGAAACCAACTCTGGTGATCGGCAGCTCCATTCTGAGAAACGTGAAGTTAGCGAAGACAGGGGCCATAGTTAACTGCATCCCCGGGGCCAGAGCGGGCGACATAGAATCCCATTTGAGTTTTGTTTATCATTTAATAATCTTGTTGAGTATGTGTGAATTTTATTTTAATGAGTTGTTTTTATGTAGCGTTATTCGATTTTGTAAATGTTTCCTGAGGAAATCACGTTTTTCCTCTTCTGCAACTCCTAAACTTCAGTAGTTCCTTCTTCCCCTCACAATTGCGTTTTGCATTGCTGAGGGAACAATGCTGTTGCGCTAATTTGTTGAACTCTTTAAAAAATGTAACCGTTTATGTTGTAAGCTTTACTGACTGCTTATACAATCACCTTATATAGTTATTTAGGTCGGTTTGACTGTTAAAATATACCTTTTGTGACTGTTTCATTTCGCAGTATGGGCGCCATTTGCGCTACACCTGGCCGAAGAAAAAGAAAGAAAAGATAAGAAAAAACGTAGCACAGTAGATTTTGGCTTTCATTCTTGTAAATTCTTATTTTGTGTGTTTAGGAGCAAAGTACAGGGAGAGAGGGAACAGAAGGCAATTCATGTGGTATAATTTCTTCTGCAGGTACTGTATGTGTTTTCCTTTGTTTAATGGTATTTAATGGTTTTCGCGGTTTCTGTAAATTCACTCCACCCCTACTTTACTTTGGCCACCCGCTGTTTTTCCTCTTGTATATTACTATTTTGGTTTTGAAAATAAGTATTGTTATAAATAAGGTTTAATGTTTTCCTGTCAATTTTTAATAGCTCTTGACTACAAATATTACACAGTCATTTTATATATGATAAACCATGATAAATATTAAAGTATTTAGACAATTGCATTGCTGAGGGAGCATAGGTGCAGGGAAAGAGGGAACAGAAGGCAATTCATGTGGTATATTGTCTTCTGCAGGATTAAATGAATGCAGGAAAACCATCCTTGAGTCGTGCCCTTCCATGCCTCATCCACATCTGTTACAAGTGCAGCTTTAACAAAAAACACTTTAGGTCAGCCTTAACCTGATAATAATTAGGACGGTTCAGTCCAAAATGCTGCACATTTCTGCCTCCGGCGCCGCACGAGTTGCAGCCTTTTACAGCAGCTCCTGCTCACCACTGAGCTTTTGTGTTATTTTGTTACTTTTGTTACTTGTTTAATTGCTTTTAACAGTAGTGCACTAGACACGTCGAGTTTGTCATGGTCTATTTGCTGTTTATTGCACTTTTCACCACCGTGTCCGGAGATCCAGCACGCAGCCATGGACCCATTGTTTACACTAGGGATCAGCTGTTAGCATTCCGACACATGGCGGTGCTGCTACCTGAGGAGAGAACCGAGGTTCCCCGCGAGCTGAGGAGGAAGAGACGAGGATGCCGTGATGGGGAAGAAAGTCACGCCAGGAGAAGACGTTTTAAACCCGTCCTTCGTACAACAAGATGGATGAGTTATCGGCGCTGAGAGGGAATACCGGGAGTGTAGCATCATGGTGTTTACGGAGACATGGCTAACGGAGCTAACTCCGGACACGAACGCTGAACTGGACAGGTTCCGTATCATACGGGCTGACAGGACAACGGAGAGTGGTAAGAAGAAGGGAGGAGGTCTGGCAGTGTTTGTTAATGATAGATGGTGTAACTCTGGGCACATCACACAGGCCATGTACCACAGGCCTTCAAACTAGCTGGAATTAAACCTCTTCTTAAGAAACCCACTCTTGATCCATAGGTGTTGGCTAACTATAGACCTATATCTAACCTTCCCTTCCTCTCTAAAATCCTCGGGAAAGCAGTCGCAAATCAGCTGTGTGACTTTCTGCATAACAATAGTTTGTTTGAGGATTTTCAGTCAGGATTTAGAGTGAATCATAGCACAGAGACAGCACTGGTGAAAATTACCAATGACCTTCTAATTGCTTCAGACAAAGGACTTATCTCTGTACTTGTATTGTTAGACGTTAGTGCTGCATTCGACCCCATGGAGCATCTAATAGGAATTATCAGACCAAAGTTAGTCATGGAGTTCCACAAGGGTCTGTTCTTGGACCAATTGTATTCACCTTCTAAATGCTTCCTTTAGGGAATATTATCAGAAAACACTCAATAAACTTTCACTCATTTTTTGTTATGCAGATGACACCCAGTTATATCTATCAATTAAGCCAGACGAAACTAACCAGTTCTCTAAACTTCAAGCATGTCTTAAGGACATAAAAATCTGGATGACCTGCAACTTCTAGATGTTAAACTCCGACAAAACTGAAGTTATTCTACTAGACCCAGATCACCTTCGAAATCAATTATCTAACGATATAGTTTCTCTACATGGCATTGCTCTAGCATCCAGCACTACCGTAAAGAACTTCAAGTTATCTTTGATCAGGATCTGTCTTTTAACTCTTATATAAAACAAATTTCAAGGCCAACCTTTTTTCATTTACGTAACATTTCGACACAAGGAACCGTTCTGGCTCCATTCCTCTTTTCCATCTACACATCGGACTTCAAATACAACTCTGCTACATGCCACCTGCAAAAGTTCTCTGATGACTCTGCAATCGTTGGCCTCATCTCCGCCAGTGACAGGGAATACAGGGAACTGAACCAGGACTTCATAGGATGGTGCCGGCGGAACCACCTCCAGATCAACTCTGATAAAGATGATGGATAAGCTGTCATCCCTGATAGACAACACCTCCCACCCCATGCAGGACACCCTGGCAGCTCTGTAAAGCTCCTTCAGCCACCGGCTGCTTCATCCCCGGTGTGTGAAGGAGAGGTACCGCAGGTCCTTCCTTCCAGCTGCTGTCAGGTTGCACAACCAACTCTGCTCCCAGCAGACCACGCACACTGTCAATACACTGTGCAATTATAACTATAACAGTTTTTTATGTCTGTACATATAATATTTCAGTTATTGTGGATTTTTTACTGTTTTTTATTGCTTATTTATAATACTTGTTTTTATTTCATTTTATTTTTTATCTATAATCCTGCAAATTTCCCCATTTTTCTGCTTAGTACTGTGATTATATGAATAATTTATGTCATATACATTGAATGTGTTGTAACTCTGTTATGTTTTTCATTCTGTACACATGACATCTATTGCATTCTTTCCATACTGGGAGAAGGATCCCTCCTCTGTCGCTCACCCATAGGTTTCTTCCTTTTTTCTCCCTGTTAAAAGGGTTTTTCAGGGGAGTTTTTCCTGTGCCGATGTGAGGGTTCCGGGACAGAGGATGTCGCATGTGTACAGATTGTAAAGCCCTCTGAAGCATATTTGTAATTTGTGATTTTGGGCTATACAAAATCAAATCAACTGAATTGAATCACTGTTAAAGAACAAACCTGTATATTCCCCCCTCTGCTATCGCTGAGGCGGCCTGTGACGTCATCCACTCGGCAACAAGCAGGCTGTTGACACAACACCCCAATGTCCTCCTCCTTCTCTCTGGTGACTTTAATCATGCCCCTCCGTCCTCCTGTGTACAAACCTCTTGTACATAGGCAGCCAGCTGTGACTCGCACAGTCAAACGATGGTCCGATGAAGTCGAGGAGGCTCTGAAAGACTGTTTTGACTCTACTCTGTGGGAAGTATTCAGTGATGCCCATGGGGAAGACATCGACAGTCTCACAGACTGCATAACGGACTACATAAACGTTTGTGTTGAGAATACCGTACCCAGCAGGACTGAACAGTGTTTTTCCAACAACCAACCTTAATCACTCCTGAAATAAAGGCCCTCCTCAAGGAGAAGAAGAGACTTTTGGGCTTCAGGAAACAAGGAGGAGCTGAAGACTGTGCAGAGGGAGCTGAGGAGGAAGATCAGGGAAGGGAAAAAAGTCTACAGGACGAAGATGGAGGATCAGCTGCAGCAGAATAACATCAGCGGGGTCTGGAAGGGCCCCAACGCGATGTCTGGCCACAAGGGGCCCAACCAACAGCCTACGGGGGACCAAAAGTGGGTGAATGAGCTGAACTTATTCTTTAACAGATTTGATCAGTCATCCTTTTTTACTATTTAATATTCTTTACTGTTTTATTAGAGTTGACAAGGTCTGAGGCCATGTCGGATGCACGAGTCAAACTGTTTTTGATTGGTTACTGCTGTCCTGTCTGGCCACCTATTGCCCTCATTTAAATAAAAATGTTATAACATAATATTCAAACAATTGCTCTGGAAAAAATGGACATGGGCCAATCAAAACTGGCAAAAACAAGGAGATGCACAAATGATGACTGACACCGAATACACCACAAAAATGGCATTTACTGGTATGGAGCTATTAGTAGTATCCATCGAATCCCTGGAATCTCTAGTTTTAGGAGATGCCTCAGAGGGCTTTACAATCAGTTCAGAATACAACATTCTCTGTCTTTACTGCATACTGTACATTAACATTCATTCATTATGTATTACTTTGCACTATTTGTATTGTTTACAACCTACATAACACTTAAATTGTCCACCCTGTCTCCTAAAAATTACGAATTATGAAACTAAAACGCATTCTCAATTATGTTTGAGCGGAAACGTATTATCTCGCCGATTACGTTTGTGTTTGACGTATTACAAATATGTTTCTAATCAACATATATTTGCCGTTTGTTTTCTTGCTTGCCTATAATGAACTTGACCACGCGCCGGGCTGTTATTAATAGGAAAAATCAAGCTATTGTCTTTTTCTGAGATGAGAGGTGCTTATAGGAAGCATTGTTTTGTGACAGCGTTTGCCTATAACATGCGATCGCTAACAAACCTGACCCCCGTTACTCATTTTAATTAATGGGTTAATTTAATTAGCGTATATTTTGTATCTCCTCCATATAATGACAGCATTAGCTGTCTGCCAGTGATGTGAGGAACTTTTAGTGTATACTATAACAGTAGCATTTTTCACCAAAACGGTTTCGATACATACACTTCGTCATTGGGGATTCCCAAGTGACCTCATACATAATACAGTCCATGGCCGCATGAGAGAAGTACATAGGGACACCCCCATCACCTTTGTTTACTTCAGAACAAAGCCTTCGGAGTTATGTTCTAATAATTATTCACTATCACTGATGCTTTTATAGACCTACTCATAGGAAGCAGGGGTTGCTTACTACCTTAAACGGTTATCCTGCTAGGATTTAATTTCCTTCCGGATCCATTGGATTCATTATTATGCTTGTTAATGTTAATTAATCACAGGTGTTTTGGTCGTTTCACGTCCAACCTTTTTTTTTCATTCCACGTTTATGCAAGCGTTTTAGATTTTTAGGATGTATTGCAAGCTTGTGATCCCATGGTCATTGTCAAGCCCTACACCCCCGCCCGACCACTTCGCTCTGTTGCCTCGGGGCGATTGGTTGCCCCGTCGCTCAGAGGTCCCTGCGGCCGATCGACCCGGTCACGGCTTTTTCTGTCCTGGCCCCACAGTGGTGGAATGAACTCCCCACTGACATCAGGACAGCAGAGTCGCTGCCCATCTTTCGGCGCAGGCTGAAAACTCACCTCTTCAAGAAGTACTACCCTGAGCCTTACACTTAGCACTTATTCAATTCAATTCAATTCAATTCAATTCAGTTTATTTTGTATAGCCCCGAATCACAAATTACAAATTTGCCTCAGAGGGCTTTACAATCTGTGCACATGCGACATCCTCTGTCCTTCCCTCACATCGGTACAGGAAAAACTCCCCTAAAAACCCCTTTAACAGGGAGAAAAAAGGAAGAAACCTATGGGAGAACGACAGAGGAGGGATCCTTCTCCCAGGATGGACAGAATGCAATCGATGTCATGTGTACAGAATGAACAGCATTACAGAGATACAACACATTCAATGTATATGACATAAATGATTCATATAATAAGACTACTTATAATAACAGCAGCAATTATTACAGTAGAATTATAGTTATGAAAATAGGGATAGTAATGTGACTGATAATAATAATGGAAGTAGCAGTGGGTGTCAGTCGGCTCACAGCAGGAGGCACGACTACGGTCCAGGTACCACAACGATTCATGGAAACCTCCAGAACGAGAAAGCAAAAGGGCTTCAGGGTGGAAGTAAAGCTAAAATGCTTAATGGTTATTGTATTCGTATTAGTTTGTTGCACTTATTGTATTTGTATTAGTTTGTTTCTGCACTGTACTTTTGCTCTGGTTTATGCTTTTAGATGCTTGTTTAAGAAAGGAGATGCACTTATGACTTCTGGTGACTAGTAGTTCTCTTGAATACCCATGTTGAATACACTTATGGTAAGTCGCTTTGGATAGAAGCATCTCCTAAATGACTGTAATGTAATGTAATCCCATTTGCAGCTTTAACCATTTGATGTGTTTGCACCACAGACTGTATACAATAACGTTCACACTTTTGTCTGCATTGATCACGACACCATCGCACTTTGCACATATATTTGCTTTACATGTTTAACTGGGAATATTTTCACGTGGGACAGGAAGTACGTCACTTCCCTCGTCTTCCTCGTCATCGCTTTTGCGTACCAGACAATGCGTGGCTCCACGAACCAGACAGAATAGCGACCCCACGTGTGTCTACATTGAAAGGACATCTTCATTCTTGAAAACAGGTTACCAGGTTTCTGAAATATTTTAAATTCACCAGTATTCTACAGTGGGTACGGAAAGTATTCAGACCCTTTAAATTTTTCACTCTTTGTTTCATTGCAGCCATTTGCTAAAATTGAAAAAGTTCATTTTTTTTCGCATTAATGTACACTCAGCAACCCATCTTGACAGAAAAAAACAGAAATGTAGAAATTTTTTCAAATTTATTAAAAAAGAAAAACTGAAATATCACATGGTCATAAGTATTCAGACCCTTTGCTGTGACACTCATATTTAACTCACATGCTGTCCATTTCTTCTGATCCTCCTTGAGATGGTTCTACTCCTTCATTGGAGTCCAGCTGTGTTTAATTAAACTGATTGGACTTGATTAGGAAAGGCACACAACTGTCTATATAAGACCTTACAGCTCACAGTGCATGTCAGAACAAATGAGAATCATGAGGTCGAAGGAACTGCCCAAGGAGCTCAGAGACAGAATTGTGGCAAGGCACAGATCTGGCCAAGGTTACAAAAGAATTTCTGCAGCACTCAAGGTTCCTAAGAGCACAGTGGCCTCCATAATCCTTAAATGGAAGAAGTATGGGATGACCAGAACTCTTCCTAGACCTGGCCGTCCAGCCAAGCCTTGGTGAGAGAGGTAAAGAAGAACCCAAAGATCACTGTGGCTGAGCTCCAGAGATGCAGTAGGGAGATGGGAGAAAGTTCCACAAAGTCAACTATCACTGCAGCCCTCCACCAGTCGGGGCTTTATGGCAGAGTGGCCCGACGGAAGCCTCTCCTCAGTGCAAGACATATGAAAGCCCGCATAGAGTTTGCCAAAAAACACATGGAGGACTCCCAAACTATGAGAAATAAGATTCTCTGGTCTGATGAGACCAAGATTGAACTTTTGGCGTTAATTCTAAGCGGTATGTGTGGAGAAAACCAGGCACTGCTCATCACCTGCCCAATACAATCCCAACAGTGAAACATGGTGGTGGCAGCATCATTCTATGGGGGTGTTTTTCAGCTGCAGGGACAGGACGACTGGTTGCAATTGAAGGAAAGATGAATGCGGCCAAGTACAGAGATATCCTGGAAGAAAACCTCCTCCAGAGTGCTCAGGACCTCAGACTGGGCCGAAGGTTCACCTTCCAACAAGACAATGATCCGAAGCACACAGCTAAAATAACAAAGGAGTGGCTTCGGAACAAGTCTGTGGGTTATTTGTTTAAAATGTTAGGTTAGTTAAACTACCAAACTAGAACACATCGAAACTAAGAAACAAAGGAATCCGAAATCTTGGCAAAATAAAAGCCATAAAATCAAGCCACACCATGGTACTTCACGCCTATCCTGAACAGATAAAACCAAGAGATTTCCTTTGTTCGCTCTCTTGTGTTTTTCATTGTTCGTTTATGTTAGGTGTACGTTTTTAGTCTAACGGAGATCCTAACACGTGACCGTTATTTTATTTTTAGAAACAGCAGTTTTGTCAGTATTTTTCCTCCTCAAACTCCTTGAAGCATCTTAGAATTATTCTTCTAAGCAAGCCTTATTTTATTTTAGTGAACATCTGTTGATCTCGTGAGATTTCAACTTTAATTATTAGCGTTTAGGCCAAACGAGATTAGTTAGAGAATATCAACGAGTAGCCTGAGTTAACAAACTATTCGGAGCTATATCCCTCTCCAAACACCGGACCGGATCCAACGCCCGTCTTGAAGCAAGACACAAAGAATTCAGAGACTGTTGCCTGCTGACTGAGTGAGGACCCCGGAGCCAGCGGAGAGCCCCCGGTCTGTGAACCCTCAACTTCACCCTCTTCACCTCCGACAGACCGGAAAGTCCGACAGCAGAGCTGAAACCACCAGGACCGCTGAAGCAACGGCAGGGACCCGCAAAAGGCATCTGGACCCCTCGGCACAAAGTAGGAACAATCAACGTTACTGTGATCCAGAGTTGGTGTAGGAGATATAGAAGCTCTGAATAATTATATAGATTGACCGGGTAGAGTAGGGATCAGAGAAAGAGGAGTGTGCAACTTTTCTTCACTATTTGATATAATATTGCCTGATTATTTGAAATCCATTCATTCATGTTTTGTATTCTTCTTTAATTAATAATCCTGTCGTACATTCATTTAATTACCTTTTTAATAAATTACTCATTTATCGCCAAGTCTGTCATATTGATTCAAAAGGTGGGAACTATAAGGTCACTGAAATCAGGACTTACGCCTGAGATATTGAGACTGGATAATTTGTTACCAAATTCCATCCATCCATCCATTTTCCGTAACCTGCTTATCCAGTTAAGGGTCGCAGGGGTGCTGGAGCCGATCTCAGCTGTCAATGGGCGAAGGCAGGGTTCACCCTGGACAGGTCGCCAGTCTGTCGCAGGGCTGACATATAGAGACAGACAACCACTCACACTCACATCCACACCTACGGGCAATTTAGAGTCTTCAATGCACCTAAGCTGCATGTCTTTGGACTGTGGGAGGAACCCGGAGAGAACCCACGCTGACACAGGGAGAACATGCAAACTCCACACAGAGGGTTGTCTAGCCCGGGAATTGAACCCGGGCCCCTCTTGCTGTGAGGCGACAGTGCTAACCACTACACCACCGTGCAGCCTTGTTACCAAATTATTGATCGTATTTTTATTTGTTTCTTCTATTCAGAAGTGGTGCCCCGCAATTTTTAACGTAAGCAATATTTTTATTTTAACGTAGTTATTAACAACGCTACACTGTGAATTACATAGAGAGAGATGCAAAAAAACAGAGTCAAATTCCTTGTATGTGTACGAATACTTATTAAACGTTATTCTCATTCTTATTTATGCTCTCGCTTCCTTAAAAAATGTCTGTGTATCCATACAAAAACTAAATACATTGAAATCAATTGGGTTGCAAATGAAGACCATTGACCAAGCTATCTAACAATGGCAGCATCACATAAGCCCACTTAAACATGTACATACCAGGAGCTAAATGATGCAACAGCTAACATTAGCTTGCTTGCTAATTAAGTCTAGTCAACACTGTTACCCCAGGCTAATATGCTTGTTGACATGTACTATTAATGGTAGTTCTCCAGCAGAAATGTAAGATATGTAGTTAGGGTTTGCTTAGCTATGTTACTTAATAAACTAGTGGTTCTCAAATTTAGGGCCAATACACTCACAAGAGGATGTTACCCAACCCCGCCCACTCCCTCAGTCTCTCTACATCCAGACACACACACACACACACACACACACACACACACACACACACACACACACACACACACACACACACACGTACAGGCAGCAGCAAAGGTTATGTGTGGTATATTCTTTTTCTTGTGTCAGAAAGATGTGGGGCTAGACAAAGCATTCCAAGCTAAAGCCCCATGCTGATGACACCACTGCTCTAAAGCCAAACTTATTCTTGGTTGCTTGACCCTTTAAACTTTATCAAATGGAAGCACTCATCTTTTTATGCATAAATGGTAGAAACCGTTCCAAACATTTATATAATCTGGACTCTAATGTTTATCTCTCTCTTTGACATAACATTAACATTGATACCTTTTTTACATTCTGTTGATAATGTTGATCTTTTTTAACTTACACATATCACCCAAGTTTTGAAAAAAATGTTAGCCATTATCAGCATGATTATCTGTCATATATGCTTTCCAGAAACAGATAAAAGAAAAAGTAAACTGTTTATTATTGAAATGATTGGATAGAAAAGTGTGACCTTAGCAGAGCTTGTGGGAGTCACTTGTTTTTTTGAAGGGCAGATCCTTCCCAGCTCCATCTGACCATAGGCTATGTATACTGACTTTGCTGATGGTAGCTGGTGCCTGTAGTAGGCTGAATATATTTTGATTTTTATAATAATATTGATTGACGGTTTACAAGCTATTATTTTGAGTCAAAGGTATTTATTTAATGTGTTTATTTTGGTCATAAGCCATTCTCATTATTTCCCTATTTTGTGTATCATTGTGACTTTGTTTTCTAACAGTTTACAGGATTCTATGGTCTAAAACAATACATGATTAATCTATCATCCTGTGATCAGTGTATTTTGGTGAGCCGGCGACCAATTGTTCTGGTCTGCATCAGGTCTGTAGGGGGCGCAGTGTGTTTGCTCTTCAGATCAACTCATGTCATGAAGAAGAGACACAGCGTCGGCTGATTATTAATTCATTTAATGATAATTTCAACCCTTTTACAGGTAAATACTGATAACAGATGGCTCACGGTCGATTATATATGTGTTGGGCATAATGGGGAATGTATTGAAGGGCATCAGCATTTTGAAATGGTCATGTTAGAGGGTTTATTCAGCAAAAGATGATTGTTTGAGAACCACATGGTGGCCGGCGCCATCTTTCACAATACAGTGTGGTGCGTCGCTGCATGGCGTGTAGGCCTGGTTTACATGCATTTAATCCATTTTGGTTGTGTATAAGTACAATGTGAAGGTCATGAGTATGCTACAAGCTAAATACATTTGTCAAGTGGAAGCTAAAAGCACTGTTGCATTTAAAAGAGAATGAGCAATTCTTTAAAGAATAAAGTGGTCATGTAAAATATAAATGGAATAACTTGGGGTTAAAAGGGATAAAAACAGTTTGATGAGTAATGCATTTATAATATTACAGTTAAAATGGAACAATACATGATGTAGCATTGCATTTAAGAACATTTGCTGCACTTAATTATTTTGTTCTGGTATTGTAACAATTGCAGTGTTGAACCTATACTTAAGTGCCTTCTTTAATGGGCTAGTGCCTTTACTAATGTTCGTGAGTATGATGCCAGAGTTATAGAACCAATGGTACTTGGTACAGTTGATTTAATTGAGGCTACGGATATTTTCTGATGAATGTTATTTTGGAATAGTTGATGATAAAATGGAAACCGGGTTATTACAGTAGTGTTGTTGACATGATGCTGCTAAATAATTGTGAATGTATATGGAAGAATGTGAAATTGATTATTGTGAATGTGTTATTGCCATGGTGAATTTGTTATATAAAAAGATCAACTCATGTCATGAAGAAGAGACACAGCGTCGGCTGATTATTAATTCATTTAATGATAATTTCAACCCTTTTACAGGGGTGCTACACCTGCAGCTATAACCCTTAGCCTATATGCAGATTGAGCCAGACACTTTCCTCATGCTGCAAGGAGGATTTCAACCTCTGTTTCTGAGAGCAGTGTTCTCCACTTTCCACAATTTCACTCGAATGTAAATACATCTGCTCAAGCTCTCCATTCTCCCTCCCCTCCCCCTCTCGTCCCAAGTTAGTGCCTCACAGAGCGTCGCTGTCAAGTCACATTTACTTGGAAAATGCTTTTAACTAATATCTTTGCTGCTAAGTGATTTACATAAAAGGATACATAAGTGTTTGACCAATATGCACAATTTTACACAAACCCACTTGTGTGTTTACATGTTATCATGACTGTGTATGTGTGTGTGTGCTTTAAACTTCCCTGGGCTTTTAATGCACAGGAGGGATTTGGCAGTGAAAAGAATATAATCCATTTGCCTCCAGCATTTTCCTTGAAGGCCGGCCCCCAGCCCCGGAGCAGACCTGCATCTCTGTGAGTGAAGCTGTCCTGACAATGAGTCATATGGCATGCCTCAGTCTGCTTCACCTATCAACATTAATAACATGCTTTTCACGAGAAGTGCAGGTCAGTGTTAAGCTGTTCCCGGTGAGCATGCTTTATCTGGAGGATCAGCAGCAGTGCCTGGGTTTAAATGGGTCAAAAATCCCAGACCTACCATCCAGAGCCACTAGAGCCGACTGTACACAGCATCTGGCCACATCAATAGTCTTGCACCTGCTGCAAAGGAAGACTTTCCGTAAAAAACTTACAATATATGCTATATTTTAGGTTCTTGCTAGAACTAATTCACCAGCCTGGTATTCAAAGCTACAAGCTGTTTTCTTTGATTGCCATTGCACCTATTTGCTTGTATCAGTAATAATAAATCTGCTTTCCTTTGAGTAAACCTTCAGTGTATAAAATTGATATATCATTGGGTATTATTTGACAAGCTTTTTAAATGTTGTATTCCGGGGTATCTACTCATCCCTATTGAGGCTATTAGTTATATGATAACAGCATATTTATGTGCTTACTACCCTGAGCAGTGTTGTGTGTGAGCCACACCGTTTGTGGCCGTAGCTGCTGCATCAAGCACTACAGTTTAACAACAGTCTGATGTATTTAGGGCTGTAATAAAAAAAATGTCAGGAGTTGTTATCAAGTTTGCAGAAGAGTGCTGAGCTTTGAAGCAAATTTTAGAAATTGGCAAATCAGTAAAATTAGTGAGTCCACCATTACGTAGCCGACCTGAGGGGCCTGGCCAGCCTTTGTGAGTTTGGGGAACTGGTGGATTCTGCATGTTCATTTGAAACATGTTTTTCTGCAATTTCCGGGTTTCTTTCCTCTCATTTTCTGTCGCAGTATTGGTTCTACATTGGGCAAGCTTCCCAGAGGCAAAACATACACTGGTACTGTATGTGGAAACAGTCTCCTTGTATTTGCAATTGAAAAGCCTTTATATAAGATATTTTCCACTGTTTGGGCCAGGATGTAGGCTCAAACTGTATCTCACAGAATTCTACGCTTGCAAATATTACATCATGTTGTAATATTGCATCTGTTGCCCAAAGCAGCAGCATTAAATATAACATTCTGTAGGATTAAACATAAAAACACACTTTCTCCAATCCAACCATAATCGTTAGTAATGAGTTTTAAAACATTAACACCAAGTATTATTTTCTTAAAAACACAGAAAATAAAAAGAGTTTCCGATCCACTGGGTACTCTGGTCATGCATTTTTTTATTTTATCAGTCAAACAGTTCAGGTGTTTAAAACAGACTCACAATGTATTTTGTATGTTTTTCTAGTGGCAGTTAATGTAGCTTGGTTATGATGTAGATATTAAAATATTTCAGGCTGAGGTTAGCTTAAGGTATCTGTCTCAGATATTTCTTCCTGGAACAGACACAGTCTTTGTGAATGTTGTTTCACAATCACTGTCATTGCACCCCTTATGCTGGAGTTTGATTTAATCATAATAGACTATCACTATCGATTATCTAAATGTTTGAATATAACTAAGTGTTTGAATATAACTAAATGTTTGAAACATATATATATATATATATATATATATATATATATATATATATATACACACACAGTGGGTAAAATAAGTATTTAACACGTCACCATTTTTTCTCAGTAAATATATTAAGGTGCTATTGACATGAAATTTTCACCAGATGTTGGCAACAACCCAAGTAATCCATACATACAAAGACAACCAAACAAATAAGTTCAGAAATTAAGTTATGTGTAATAAAATGGAATGACACAGGAATAAAGTATTGAACACGCTTACTGAAATTTATTTAATACTTCGTACAAAAGCCTTTGTTGGTAATGACAGCTTCAAGACGCCTCCTGTATGGAGAAACTAGTCGCATGCATTGCTCAGGTGTGATTTTGGCCCATTCTTCCACACAAACAGTCTTCAAATCTTGAAGGTTCCGTGAGCCTCTTCTATGAACTCTGATCTTTAGTTCTTTCCATAGATTTTCTATTGGATTCAAGTCAGGTGATTGGCTGGGCCATTCTAGCAGCTTTATTTTCTTTCTCTGAAACCAATTGAGAGTTTCCTTGGCTGTGTGTTTGGGATCATTGTCTTGCTGAAATGTCCACCCTCTTTTCATCTTCATCATCCTGGTAGATGGCAGCAGATTTTTATCAAGAATGTGCAACGCTTCTGTACAAGACTGGGACTCAGACGCAGAAGGAAGCAACAGAGACAAAATATAGTTCAAAATAAACTTTACTTAAACTCCAGAGGTCATAGCGACCAAGTCCATTCAGGGAAAAAGCACAAAATCCAAAGTCTGTAATCCAAGCAAAGTCAAAAACCAGGCAAGTAAACACAAGGAAATTGCGACAGGAACCCATGTGCACACTAAGGAGACAAAGGCAATCTGGCAGAGGGGAAGTGGAAACACAGGGTCTAAATAGGGCAAGCTTAATTACAAACAAGGTACAGGTGTGTGGGGAAACCTACAGGAAGTAAAACTAGACACCATACACAAGAACCGTGACAACAAAATAAAACAGGAAGTGAATACAAAAGAAAACAGACTGAACAGATCATCACAGAATGTCTTGGTACATTTTTCCATTCATCCTTCCTTCAATTATATGAAGTTTGCCAGTGCCGTATGCTGAAAAACAGCCCCACACCAGGATGTTCCCACCTCCAAACTTCACTGTTGGTATGGTGTTTTTGGGGTGATGTGCAGTGCCATTTGACCAGAGCACCTGGTCGTGGCCGGTTTATGGTGAAGTTATGTTCTTTCCATTTCCGGATTATGGCCCCAACAGTGCTCACTGGAACATTCAGAAGTTTAGAAATCCTTCTGTAACCAATGCCATCTGTATGTTTTGCAACAATATGGTTGCAAAGGTCTTGAGAGAGCTCTTTGCTTTTACCCATCATGAGATGTTTCTTGTGTGACACCTTGGTAATGAGACACCTTTTTATAGGCCATCAGTTGGGACTGAACCAGCTGATATTAATTTGAACTGACAAGGGGCAGGATGCTTTCTAATTACTGATAGATTTTAGCTGGTGTCTTGGCTTTCCATGCCTTTTTGCACCTCCCTTTCTTCAATTCAATTCAATTCAGTTTATTTTCTATAGCCCAGAATCACAAATTACAAATTTGCCTCAGAGGGCTTTACAATCTGTACACATGCGACATCCTCTGTCCTTCCCTCACATCGGCACAGGAAAAACTCCCCTAAAAAAACCCTTTAACAGGGAGAAAAATGGAAGAAACCTATGGGAGAGCGACAGAGGAGGGATCCTTCTCCCAGGATGGACAGAATGCAATAGATGTCATGTGTACAGAATGAACAGCATAACAGAGATACAACACATTCAATGTATATGACATAAATTATTCATATAATAAGACTACTTATAATAACAGCAGCAATTATTATCGTATAATTATAATTATGAAAATAGGGATAGTAATGTGATTAATAATAATCGAAGTAGCAGTGGGTGTCAGTCGGCTCACAGCAGGAGGCACGACTACGGTCCAGGTACCACAACGATTCATGGAAACCTGCAGAGCGAGAAAGCAAAAGGGCTTCAGGGTGGAAGTAAAGCTAAAATGCTTAATGGTACAGGTAATAGTAATAGTAATGTGACTAGTAATAATAATGGTGGTAGCAGTCGGTGTCAGCAGGGCCGTAGCAGGATGCACGACCACGGTCCAGGTACAGCCACGATTTATAGAAGCCTGCGAAGCGAGAAAGCACAAAGACTCCAGGGTAGAAGCAAGTCAATAAGCGTAATAGTACAGGCAATAATAATAGTAATGTGACTAATAATGATAGTGGTAGTAGTAGTGGGTGTCAGCAGGGCCTCAGCAGGTGGCACAATGACAGTCCAAATATAACCCAGATTCCTGGGAACCTGCGAGGCGAGAAAGCACAAGAACTCCGGGGAAGAAGCAAAATCAGTAATGTGCATAAATAGGAGATTAATACATAAAGAGGGAGTGAGAGAAGAGGAGAGAGGAGCTCAGTGTATCCTAGGTAGTCCCCGGCTGTCTAGGCATATAGCAGCATATCTAGGGGCTGGGCCAAGGCGCTTATAGTTAGGGCTGGGCCAAGCCAGCCCTAATCGAGTGTGGGCAAAAAAATGAGGGCAATGGACTGAGGACTAAGAAAAGTGAAGTTTTAATCTCTCCAAAACATTCACAAACAAATAGAGCAACGTTCAAAATGAAAAGGAAATGACTGCATCAGTCCGCACACCAAACTAAGATAACATAACATAGCATATCATATCATAACCAAAACATACGTTTCTCGTACTGGCCTCACGTCAAGCCAGCACCACCTTCAGCCCCCAAACACCAAATGAGAAAGCCCTTAAATAGGGAAATGGCAATTGGACCAATCACGGCCGTATGGGCCAGACCATTAGTTGGGGGAACATTATTTACCTAAAGCTAACAATCCAACATAACTGAACAGAAAGTACATTATGTGAATACTAAATAAACATGATACTAAATAAACAATCACCAAATACATATATACCCACACCCTGTGCAGAACCGAAAGATATTTACAAAACAGCCGTTTCTATCAACACCCCCCTGGGCTATTCCCTGATACTCTGATCCTAAGCTCCCTTAGCATACTGCCCCCTACCGGGACGGAAGACCAATTTTACACCAGCCCAATATAATATATACGCACACAATATAATAATAATAATAATAATTCCTCTAATGCGGGACAGTGAGAAGGGGAGGATTTCACCTTCTCACATTTCCCACCACCTCCGGAGTTTCGCCAACAGGATGGCGAGACAAAAAGTCTGCTACAGTATTCTGCCTTCCCGCTCGGTACTGCACCGTGAAACGAAATGGCTGCAGTGCCAAGAACCAGCGGGTGATGCGAGCATTTGAGTCTTTCATGCTCCCCAACCACCGCAAGGCGCGGTGATCAGTCTCTAGTGTAAAGTCTCTACCCAGCAGGTAGTATTTCAAAGTGTCTAGTGCCCACTTGACAGCTAGGCACTCTAGCTCGACTGCCGCATACCTGGTCTCCCTGGGGAACAACTTGCGGCTTACATAAGCTACAGGCTTCATGTTGTCCCCCTCCCCTTGAAGCAGTACTGCCCCAAGACCAACACCAGATGCGTCGGTCTGGACAGTGAAGTGCTGTTCGAAGTCCGGGCTCTGGAGCACAGGATCCTTGCAGAGCGCCCCCTTTAAGTCCAGGAACGCCCGCTCCTGCTCCTCCCCCCACTGTATCTTGGCGAAGCCTGACTTCCTGGTCAGGTCAGTCAAGGGAGCTGCTCGTCGGGCGAAGTCTGGCACAAAACGGCGGTACCAGCCCACCAGACCCAGGAACGACCTCACGTCCTTCTGAGTCTTGGGGCGCTGGCATTCCTGTACCGCCTGGACCTTGTCCTTTTGTGGCCGAATCACACCCCGGCCTAGAATATGGCCAAGGTACGTCACCTCCTCCTGGGCTATCGCACACTTGAGGGGGTGGATGGTCAGCCCCGCCCGCTGGATGCGCTGCAGCACGTCATCGAGGTGCCGCAGATGGTCTTCCCAGGTGACGCTGTACACCACAATGTCGTCCAGGTAGGCTGCCGCAAAGCCGTCTGTGCCCGCCAAGACGATATCCATCAGTCGCTGGAAACTGGCTGGTGCCCCCTGCAGGCCAAAGGGCATTACCAGAAACTGGAAAAGCCCCTGTGGGGTCCGAAAGGCTGAGCAATGCCTGGCCTCCTTCGCCAAGGGCACCTGCCAGTAGCCCTTGCATAAATCCAGGGTAGTGATGTAGGACGCTTTTCCCAGGCGCTCAATCAAGTCCTCGAGCCGGGGCATTGGGTAAGCGTCAAAGTGTGATTGGGCATTCACCTGGCGGAAGTCAATACAAAAGCGCATAGTGCCATCCTTCTTGGGCACTAGCACCACCGGGTTACTCCACTCACTGGAGGACCTCTCAATCACCCCCAAAGCCAACATCTCCTCCACCTCGGCTTTGAGGCACGGCAGGAGACGCTCAGGAACCCGGTACATCCGTTTGCGCACAGGGGTAGTGTCTTTGAGAGGAATGGAGTGTTCCACAATGGTCGTGAACCCCGGCCTTTCTTGGAAAAGGCCAGGAGGCAGAATCCCCGCTAGCTCCTTCTGCTGGCGGGAGGTCAGGTGAGACAGGTCCAGGGTGGAGGACTGCTGGCTGATGGGGAAGAACTGCTCTGGACACTCCTCTTCCTCCGCCACAGCCTGCACCCTGAGCTGCAGTTCCGGTGGCCTCTCATGCCACTCCTTCAGAAGGTTGACATGAAAGGTCCGCCTGGGTTTCCGTCTGCCAGGGAGGTCAACCTCGTAGGTCACCGGACCCATTTTCCGCACCACCTCGTAAGGCCCTTGCCACTTAGCAAGCAGCTTGTTCTCCGAGGTGGGCAGGAGAAGCAGAACTTTCTGGCCCGGTTGGAGGATCCTCTTCCTGGCAGACTTGTCGTACCAGGTCTTTTGTTGTGACTGGGCTTGCTCCATGTTGGACCGCACTAGCTCAGTCATCTCCTCCATCTTGTTCCTCATTTCGAGGACATGAGCTACCAGGCTCTGGGTCATGGGCGTCTCAGGTCCCGCCCATGCCTCTCTCAGCACATCCAACGGGCCCCTCACCTGTCGGCCATAGAGCAGTTCAAACGGTGAGAAGCCAGTGGAGGCCTGGGGAACCTCCCGGTAGGCAAAGAGCAAGTAGGGCAGCCAGTGGTCCCAGTCCTTCCCATTGACTGCAACAAACTTCCTCAACATGCCCTTTAACGTTTGATTATAGCGCTCCACAAGGCCATCTGTCTGAGGGTGGTAAGGAGTGGTCCGAATGCCCTTAATGCCTAATAAGCTGTACACCTGCTTTAAGGTCTTTGAAAGGAATGCAGTGCCCTGGTCAGTGAGGACCTCCTGGGGAATTCCTACCCTCGAAAAAAGTTGCAACAGGGCCTGTGCTATTGGACGGGCCGAAATCCTGCGCAGCGGGAAGGCCTCGGGGTAGCGGGTAGCATAGTCGCAGATAACTAATATATACCTGTAGCCTGTTTTGGTCCTTTCCAGGGGTCCAACAAGGTCCATTGCTATGCGGGCAAAGGGAACCTCTATTATAGGGAGTGACTGTAGTGGGTAAGGGCTAGTTCTCCTATTGCTAGTTACCTGGCACTCGGGACAGGTTTTGCAATACTGCTGCACATCGATATAGAGCCCTGGCCAATAAAACCTGGCTGCAATCCTTTCATAGCTCTTGGCATTACTCAAGTGACCTGACCAAGGTATTTTATGACCCATAGCTAACACCCGTTCTCTGAGCTGTTTAGGCACAACCAGCTGCTCTGCCCTGCCCTCTCCTGGCTGATGGTACAACAGCCCTTCTCTTACCCGGTAGCTCTCTCCCGACAAAGCTGGAGGTACATCTCCTCTCTCTGTAACTGTTCAAAATTAACTGAGATATCACCCCAATCTGCATCTGGTTCTGCAAGTGGTAACTCAGCATTTCTCTCCACCGTGCCCACTAGCCTATCCCGCCTGACCTGCATGCGGGTCTTTTTACCCCTCACTCTGGCAGGAGGAGCAATTTCTCCTTCTGCAAAAGGCATGTCCCTTAGGGTAGCTAGCTCAGCAGGCTCCTCTGTCTCTTCTCCAGGAGCCCCTGCTCGGCTCTGGGACCGGGTGACCACCACATTAACTGGCTTGCTGGCCTGCACCAGCTCTGGCAGAACCAGTATATCCTGGCCTATGACGACTGCATGGCTCAGCCTCTCTACCACACCAACAATCATCTGGTACGCCTGCCCTCTGACCTCCAGATAGACTTCAGCTGTGGGGTACTCATGTTCATCCCCATTAACACATAGAATCCTGAGGTTCCTACCCTGCACAAAATCCCTTGCCTTCACTAGGTGGGGCTGCACTAGTGTCTGGGTACTTCCGGTGTCTAACAGGGCAGTGGCTTCCTTCCCATTAACTAGGACAGTGGTAGTCTGCAGTCTTCCCCCAAAACCTGTATCACCCTCCCCTGATCTCGGGATACAGCTATGGCCAGAGAGTCTAGGCTTCAATTTGGGACAATCCGGCTTAATATGACCCTCCTCACGGCAATAGAAGCAGACCACCGGTCCTCCGGGCTTCTGCCCTTGCACTACTCTAGGCTTGTCATACCTATACGACTTCTGGGCAGGCACTCTATTGGGCTCATTAGTCTTTGGACCACCCGCATGACCAAAACCCCCAGACCTACTTTGGGCTGCTGGAATAGAGTAGGACTCCTGTCGGTAACTCTTCTGGCCTCGCCGCGCCGCCATGAAGTTCTCCACCAGCTCTGCCGCACGCTGGCCACTCTGGGGTTGGTGCTCTTTCACCCAGATTCGGATGTCTGGAGCCAGGGTCCGGAGAAACTGCTCCAGGATGAGCACTTCTGCCACTTCTTCGACTGATTTATCCGCCGGCCTGATCCACTTTTCAAAGAGATCCCTAAGGCGGGTGTACAGCTCTCGGGGGGACTCACCAGGTCTGACGTCCGGTTCGCGGAACCTCCTCCGGTAAACCTCCTCGTTGATTGCATACTTGTGAAGGATGGCCTCCTTCACTCGGTTATAGTCAGTGGCATGATCCATATTCATTGCCACATAGGCGCTGCGTGCTTTTCCGGTGAGGTAGGGCACTAGAAAGACTGCCCAATCCTCTCTTGGCCAACGATAAGCCATTGCTAACCTCTCGAATGTTATGAGGTACTGCTCAATGTCGTCCTCCTCTTCCAGCCTGGGAATGGCCGCCCTGGGCCAGGTCACGGGCGCTGCTGCTGGTGCAGGTGCTGGTGCAGGTGCTGGTGCAGGTGCTGATGCAGGTGCCAATGCCGGAGCTGGTGCTGGATCCGCTGCAGATGAAGGCCTCCGGTCAGCCTCGACGTCCTCCCTGAGCTGGTTCAGCTGCATTTGGACACTCCTCCAGCGCTGCTCCTGCTTGGACGCCTCCCGCTCGAAGAGCCTACGCACTGCGGTAAGGTCCGACTCCTCAGGCGGGTCTCCGCCGGATGCCTGGTCCTCACCATGGCCGTCTTCCTCCTCCATCTCGAGTAGAACCCCTCGGGACAGCCTCTGCTCCATTCGTCGCCAGATTCGGCCTCGTCCTCGCTGTCCACCGAGTCCTCGTCTTCCCCCTCGTCTCTCCAGTTTCTCAGATGGCGTTGAAAAAAATCCCACCACTGCCACCAAATGTGAGGGACCGGCGTGTCCCCCACGTATCTGGGATACGGCCAACTGGGAATTTCGAGTGTGGGCAAAAAAATGAGGGCAATGGACTGAGGACTAAGAAAAGTGAAGTTTTAATCTCTCCAAAACATTCACAAACAAATAGAGCAACGTTCAAAATGAAAAGGAAATGACTGCATCAGTCCGCACACCAAACTAAGATAACATAACATAGCATATCATACCATAACCAAAACATACGTTTCTCGTACTGGCCTCACGTCAAGCCAGCACCACCTTCAGCCCCAAACACCAAATGAGAAAGCCCTTAAATAGGGAAATGGCAATTGGACCAATCACGGCCGTATGGGCCAGACCATTAGTTGGGGGAACATTATTTACCTAAAGCTAACAATCCAACATAACTGAACAGAAAGTACATTATGTGAATACTAAATAAACATGATACTAAATAAACAATCACCAAATACATATATACCCACACCCTGTGCAGAACCGAAAGATATTTACAAAACAGCCGTTTCTATCAACACCCCCTGGGCTATTCCCTGATACTCTGATCCTAAGCTCCTTAGCATACTGCCCCCTACCGGGACGGAAGACCAATTTTACACCAGCCCAATATAATATATACGCACACAATATAATAATAATAATAATAATAATTCCTCTAATGCGGGACAGTGAG
>NC_072450.1:30216909-30220360 GCF_027596085.1 Anoplopoma fimbria
CTACAATCCTTCATTCATTCATCTTCCGTTACCGCTTACCCTGTTAAGGGTCGCGGGGGGGCTGGAGCCGATCCCAGCTGTCATTGGGTGAAGGCACGGTACACCCTGGACAGGTCTCCAGACTGTGGGGCTGACATAGACAGACAACCATTCAGGCTCACATCCACACCTATGGGCAATTTATCTTCAATTAAAGATTTGTAGGAAAGCAGGCCCATCGCAGCCACTAATACTGATAAAACTTGATGGCTCACACATATCTGCACTAATTTTGTTTTGTTTTGCACAGGTTGCACGTTATTGTTGTTTTGAAAGATATGCAGTGTAAAACTCAGTAAAACTCTTTATTGCCAAATATTTGAACTTGTTTTGTTTAGTTTTTCACAGGTTGCAGGTTTATTGTTATTATCTTGAAAAGATATTCAGTGCAAAACAGGTTAATTGCAGCCACAATAAGCTATTTTTGCCAAATATTAGTTCTTTTTTGCACAGATAGAACTTTATTTGCATTGTTCTAACAAAGTGATTGCACATTTTATTTGTTTTTGTCTAATGGAGCAATCTACTTGAAAGTGATTGCAATTTTCTTTATTCTATTATTTGAAAAAGCACAGATGGAGGAGTCACAAAATGTTGTTATTTAAAAAAAAAAATCAACATGGATCATTTTGTTACAATTTTGTTGGGGCGGTGGGGCATGAACATTTCTTTTCCTCCAAAGTGGGGCGTGACAGAAAAAGTTTTAGAACCACTGAATTAACCTAAGCTGCATGTCTTTGGACTGTGGGAGGAAGCCGGAGAACCCGGAGAGAACCCACGCTGACACAGGTAGAACATGCAAACTCCACACAGAAGGCCGTCTAGCCCGGGAATTAAACCCGGGCCCCTCTTGCTGTGAGGCAACAGTGCTACCCACTACACCACCGTGCAGCCTCGCTACAATCAGTTGATGGATGAATTCAATTTAGTTATTCATTTACTTATGTTTTCTTATGGCATTATGATTTGGACTGATAATGAGGATATGGAGTGATTGTGTGAGAGCTGTAACTGATTTATTTCCAGACTTTGCTAATTTATACAATACTTATGTGCAGGTGATGAAGATTTGCGTGGTGAGGAGACTGAAGAAGGCAGAGTGTGTGACAGTCACCATGGTGAGCTCTGATACTGGCATCGGCTAGCTGTTTTCAGTTTATCTGTGTACAGTATCTGTCCCTATGATATAAACCATTAATGAATCAATAAAGTTGTGTTCACTGCAGTGATTTTACTCACAAACACTTCATGAAAACTAAAATTGTACTGATATCTGCACTGTATTAGAAGATTATAAAAAAATATTGACACTCTGTTCTGCAGTTGTTTAAGTGTTTGAGTGTTAGTAGTGTCGGTAGTCCAAACCTCTCCTCTGAGCTAAGGAAAGCAGACAGCACTGATGAAATATGAAGCTTTATTTATTTTTACAATTGAAATGTGCTCATGGTTATGGCTCACTAGTACAAGCACAAATAACACTTTTATGATAAAGAGAATATACAAGTAGAAAGTAGAGTGTGATATGAAGCGACACTAAATGTGAGAGGCATCATTATACCTGTAGTGAAGCCTCTTGCATTTAAGTTCTACAGTCAGGCTTCCATTCGCCCCCTCACCGTCTGTGTCTCCAAAATGTTTGTACGTCTGGGTCACAGTTTCTGTACAGGTGAGCACATTCTCCCGTCAAGTTTGGTTTTATAGATCACAACTTTTGTCTAGGAATTGGCATACGACCCTTTCTGGCCTTGTTTTGTGCGCAACCATTATAAAAGAGGCCCGAGGTCCAGTTCCTGTTAACACAATTTTTTTACAAACTAACATTGATCATGAAGTCAAACAAACTGACAGGTAAATTGTTGATCTGTAAGTTTGGGCAATTGTCATCCTGCATCATCAGGACCCATGTGCGGAAATCAAATTCCAGTGACTGACAGAAGGTTATTCAGAACTAAAATGGAAGAGCTCCACTATAATACCAGTAGCGAAATCAAAAAATCCCAAAGAGCTAAAAGACTTCAGACCAGTAGCACTTACATCCTTAGTAATGAAAATTTTTGAAAAAATTATTAAGGATGAAATCATGTCCCTGGTCAGTGGTAAACTTGACCCATTGCAGTTTGCATATCAAACTGGGAAAGGTGTAGATGATGCAAAACTCTTCCTTTTAGACACAATGTATAAACATTTAGAAAAGCCTGGATCTCATGCTAGATTGTTATTTGCAGACTTTTCTTCTGCTTTCAATAAGATGCAGCCACATATTTTAATTGAGAGACTAGCTGCTGAGTTTGAGTTACCCCATCAGATACTGTTGTTGCTTTTAAACTTCTTAACAGACAGAACTCAGAGGGTCTCTGTAAATGGACACTTGTCCCAGGCCATTACATCGAATACTGGTTCACCTCAAGGGTGCGTACTCTCACCCCTGTTGTTCATTTTGTACACAGATAGCTGTAGGTCCTCTCAACAGGGAAGTTATCTAGCTAAATTCTCAGACGACACTGCGTTGCTGTCCCTTTTCCAAGGTCCACATTGCAGCCATGGCCTTGCTTTGACATCGTTTGTTAATTGGTGTGATAACAACTTCTTAGATCTAAATGTAGAAAAAACAAAGGAGCTAGTCATAGATTTTAGGAAAGTGAAGGGAGCGCTCAAACCAAGTGTCATCCATGGGGAGGAAGTCCAACTTGTAGACACCTACAAATATCTAGGCACAGTATTTGATAACCAGCTTAAATTTCATCCAAATACTGAGGTAATTGTTAAAAGGGACAACAAAGAGTTCACCTGTTGAGAATGCTGAACTCTTTCAGTGTCTCTAAAGTTATTTTGAGAATTTTTTACCAATCTTTTATTGAGAGTCTTTTAACTTTTTCATTCATATGCTGGACTAAAAGTCTGTCAGTGAAGGACATGAATAGTTTAAATAAAATTGTGAAGATCTGCTCTAAGATCACTGGCATCCAGCTCAAGAGCATAAGTTCATTGTGGAACAAACAAGCAGTCCAGAAAGCTAAATGCATTATCAGTCAGCCTGACCATGTCCTCAGTAAAGAATTTAAACTAATGCCTTCAGGGCGGCGCTACTGTTCAATCAGGACAAGAACAATGAGGTACTCCCACTCTTTTATCCCTGCAACCATCAGGTTACTAAATGATGACAAAAGTCAGGAGTAGGTGGAGAGCACACCAGTGTTGCTGGGTGTTTCCGGGGCAGGGTGGTTGTTACTGACGGGTTGAAATGAATTGTGAGTTAAATGTGTGTGTTGGACTGCCTTTGATATATGTTTTTGTCTATCTCCTATTGCTATTTATTGTATTTATTTTATTAAGTAATTTATTATGTGAGACGGGAAACTGTGAACGAAATTGCCCATTTTGGGATAAATAAAGTTTTTCTAATCTAATCTAA
>NC_072450.1:30922377-30926232 GCF_027596085.1 Anoplopoma fimbria
CTCCGCACGGAACGAACTTATATGAATGAAAAAGTAACGTTTCACATAAAAAAAAGACTGGAAATCATTTTGTGATGTGGCCCGACCGCATTCACATGTGGTATTTACACTTTGATACTTTAAAGGTTTCTGATCTCCAGGCCAAACACTGGTGCACGTCAAACAATATTATCAACCCCACATTTACGGGCGTCTTCCGTACCTGGCTGGCTTTGTGGAACTGTTTCTTCCAGCCCGGCCACAGACATCGTGCGGGCTTCACGCCGGAGAACGAGGTCCCGTAGATCAGCCGGTAAACGAGGTGTGAACGCAGGTTGGAGAAAGAGCCAGGCGGTCCACAACACGGTGCTCATCAGTCACTACCGCTCCAGGACTGCAGCAACAAGAGTCAAGCTCGAACGTCGCAGCCTGACAGAACCGGAAACAGATCTTAGAAGCTTCCGAAATAAAAGAGTTCAATTGAACACTGAAAATTGGGCTTTTATTTCTTTATTTTATGGCTTCTCATGCAAAACGAACAGTGTAAATGGTGTCGTGGGGGGGTTTAATTGTCTGACTCAAAGTATCACAGTAGACTACTAATAAGACGGTGGTTTTAGCACTTATTGTACGGATGTCTTCAATATTAATGTATTGTGTGAAAAAAAAATAAAAATACAAGAAAAACCATTGAGAATGAAGTTGTGTCAGCTTTTGAGTGAGTATATATCTCTCTGCTATACATACCATACATACATACATACATATCCTTATATACATTACATTGATCATTGGCAAGAGCGCTTTTATGCGGCGGCTTACAATCCGTCATATACAATACATGTATATACATATATATACATGCTACATACCTGTATACATATATACATACCACATTATGTTGGAAAAGGTTTATTCTGAAAGCATTCTAAACCCGCAATGGGCTTCAGGTGATCCATCTTGACGCGCTGAGTGGAGGAGGAGGAGAGCGTTTCCTGAATCTCAGGGATGTCGCCACATCTCAAAGCCCATTGGCTGACAGCGGCTCGTGCGGAGGAGGCGGCGGCGGCGGAGGAAATGATGACTTTAAAGGTGTCATTCAACATGATTGAGCGACCTCGATTAACCTGCTGTAATAGGCTGACTGTAGTCCATGTTTCAGTGAAGTAGGAGACATATTATGGCCATGAAACTTTTAAAATGGAGAAAAAACTTTTCACTGAGGGTGAATCTAGTATTTAAGAATTTGTAAAGTTTATTGAACTTTTGTTTAGTCAGAAATCCATCCTAAGATATACTACAGTACTTAAGGTGCATGCAGCTGCCATGTCCTCGGTTCAATTCGACCAACAGACCTTTGCTGTTCGTGTGTAAAATATTAATCTGTAATGTAACTAATAACTAAAGCTTAAAGATAAATGTAGAAGTGAAAAAATACAATATTTTCATCTGAAATGTAATGAAATGAGGGTATTAGTTCACATTAAATTGAAATATTAAAGCAAAGTACAATCACACTGAAGATTGTACTCAGTAGCTATCGCTTTGGGACATTTGTTCGTCACAATAGTCACAGGGGAGAACACTCTGTGTGAGTTGCTACATGAAAATATTTTCATGTTTCTAGGAAATTCCAGAGAATATTTGAAGATTTAACATGAGAACAAGAACCACTGCCACAATTATCATTGTCCATTTGCAATCTTCAACTAAGCACAACAGCTCAGCATTTTATTTTTTTTCTCAATACAATGTTATTAGGTTTGTAAACAATAACATTAACAGTAGAATTCCAATCTCCCTTTCCCTCCGTTCCCGTCGACACATGCATTTATTTGGTTTTGAAAGTAATCCTTAGGATATAAATAAGAGAAGTTAGATAGTCATGGCTGATCAATAGGAAGCCTTTTAGGGTACCTTTTTAGATGTTAAGGGTTTCCACCTGACAGGAAATTTCACAATTTAACCGCTTAGGGCAAACTTATCAAAGTATTAGATGATTTCAACAAGAATATAATCCTCCTTCCTGTTAGGAGGCAATAAAAGGATATTACATCTGCCTGTTTGGCACATACGTTTGGAGACATTTAGGGACCCCAAATATGGCAATCATGGGACATTGCTGCAGATCCATTTTAGACCATCAGATAAAGTTTTCGGAATAAATCCCCAAATGAACAAAAATAATACCTGACTGAGGCTGGCACGGCGTGGTTGCACTGGTTACATCTGCTATTTGCATTGAGTATTTTCGCTGTAGAAAAGTGGATCCTATGGAGGACCTTAAACTGTATGAACCCTGACAAGCATTTTCTTTTTTTCCAACAGGTTTATTTTCAAATGACATGAGGCAAGTCAAATCTTAGAGATTAAGGATTTCTGAATGGGACAAAATTTGAATAGTTCCTCACAAGGCGACGGAGATGTGAAGGAAACAACGGAAGAGAGAATGGCAAGTTATGTTTCGATAAAAAGATGGAATAAATATTATAATAAAGGTCACAAAAGCAAGTCTTTCTTTTTCTTTTCCACTTGTAAAAAGAGTAGTTCAAAACAGAAGGGGGGGATTAGATCATTTATAATGTTGGGACCGAATGCCGATGTGAATTGGATCAGATGTAGCAGAGATACATTTGGGAGAACCAAGGAACCATGATTTGTATGAAGTCCCAAGATTATGTATGAAGTATGAAGAAGCCATTACGGGAGGCCGAGGTAGCTGCTCCGATCCTGAGACAGTCAGTCAGGTAGTCCTAACAGGTTCTACAGTTGGGGTCAAGTTAACTCGGATCCCAGACCAGGTGTTCCGCCTCATAGAGAAACAGGACTCAGTTGCAAAACCCAGACAACAAGATGAGGTTAAGAAAAACAGGCTTTACTTAACAGATCAGGTTTGGTTCACAGGGAGGCAGTCAATACAGGTTAACACATCTGGCAGGGATGAGTAAAAAAATGGGTAAAGAAAAAAAGGCAGAGATATCAAAACCAGGAACATGAAACACTAGAGAAATCATCAGAACTTAAGATACAAAGGACTAAGACAAACTGGTCCCACAGACAGGGGAACACAGGGGCCGTTTCTCAATACCAAGTATGGTCAAGTATGGACTTGCAAACTTGCAAGTTCATACTTGGATAGTTCGACTCGGGAGTACAAACTCCCGAGGATGGGAGGACGCAGTACGGTCATTTTGCATTTGGAACAGCAGCGAACTTGATGACGTCACCAACGTCACGACGTCACCAACTCAGCTCGTCGGTCCCGCCTACTCCGGTTATCTTCAGTCATATATATTGACAATAAAACGAAATATGATATAAAACAACCCTGCCTTTTTTCGTTTTCATTTAGAAAATATAAAAATATTAATATGTATATGTTTTGTGTTACATCTGCAACCACAACCACAGAGACACCGGAGCCAGCGGCACATCTGGAGAGGCCTTGCCGAGATCAGGCTGCTGTCAGCGGGCTACATGAGCACCACCGCCCGGTCTCCTCTCTGGTCCTCTCATCTCCGACAAACGTCGGCGCTTTTTTCAAACAGGCTCTATCTTGATAAATTGACCGCATATTTTAAGTCTTAACAACTACATTCTCGCTTAAAAAAATGTTAAAACTAAATTCCGTTACACAACAACAGCAGTATTTAGACAGTTATAACTGACAGTTGTGAGCCGTCTCCGCTACTGTCGGCTCTTGTTTGCTGGTGAAATGCATTCTGGGATACTTGGCTGTCCAAAGTCCACACAAGTCTCCTCCGATGCATCCTCGATATAATGGGCGGAGCGAGGACACATCCGGGTATCTGGACCGTACTTGGCTGGATGCGAACTTGTGTATTGGAACAGTACTTGGGCCGCGCTAGATGACGT